>NC_025698.1:978684-988084 GCF_000633955.1 Camelina sativa | reverse complement strand
CTGCTTGATTGCAGATATGAGAGCTGGGATGATCCCGAGGTTCCAAAATTTCATTATGGTTCTCACTATTCAAGTGCGGGAATTGTTCTGTTTTACCTTATTCGCCTCCCGCCATTCAGTGCTGAAAATCAGAAGCTGCAGGGCGGTCAGTTTGATCATGCTGATAGACTCTTTAATAGTATTAAAGATACTTGGCTAAGTGCAGCAGGAAAGGGAAATACTTCAGACGTTAAAGAACTAATTCCTGAATTCTTCTACATGCCTGAGTTTTTGGAAAATAGATTCAGCCTTGATTTGGGTGAAAAACAATCAGGAGAGAAGGTTTGTGTCAGTTCAAGGTCTTTCCATTGTGTTTGATTGCTCCTTTCATGTTGAGTTTATATACTTATATTTCCTGCATAATTTCAGGTTGGTGATGTCTTTTTACCTCCATGGGCTAGAGGTAGTGTACGTGAGTTCATCCTCAAACACAGAGAAGCGTTGGAGTCAGATTATGTCTCAGAGAATTTGCATCATTGGATAGATCTCATCTTTGGGTACAAACAGAGAGGAAAGGTACATTACACTATATTTTCCTTTTGCTGCTAGTCAAGTAGAATGCAGAAATCAAATTATTGTTATGTTATTCACTTTCTTGTACCTGTTCTGAAATATTTATTCTCAGGCTGCAGAAGAAGCTGTGAATGTTTTCTATCATTACACATACGAGGGAAATGTTGATATTGATGCAGTTACCGACCCTGCAATGAAAGCTTCCATACTAGCGCAGATTAATCATTTTGGGCAAACTCCGAAGCAACTATTCCCGAAAGCTCATGTCAAAAGAAGGACAGACAGGAAAATTCCTCTTCACCCTCTGAAACACTCGATGCATCTAGTTCCTCACGAAACACGTAAATGCTCATCTTCTATAAGCCAGATAATTACTTTCCACGACAAGGTTCTCGTTGCCGGAGCCAACTGTTTCTTGAAACCTAGGGGATATACAAAATACATAACATGGGGCTTCCCAGACAGGAGTTTGAGATTTATGAGCTATGATCAGGACAAACTGCTATCAACCCATGAAAATCTCCATGAAAGCAACCAGATCCAGTGTGCTGGTGTTAGTCACGATGGGCGCATTGTGGTCACTGGAGCAGAGGATGGTTTAGTGTGCGTGTGGAGAGTAAGCAAGGATGGTCCCCGTGGTTCCCGGCGTTTACGATTAGAGAAAGCCCTATGTGCCCACACAGCTAAAGTTACATGTCTACGTGTAAGCCAACCGTACATGATGATTGCAAGCGGGTCAGATGACTGTACAGTCATCATATGGGATCTCAGTTCATTGAGTTTTGTGAGGCAGCTTCCTGACTTCCCAGTTCCCATTTCAGCAATCTACATANATCCTTGGATTGTCTTCAGTTTCTTGACCGTAGTACTCATGTGGCTAGTTATTATAGATGAGATTTTCTGTCTTCATTGATCTGCAGAAGTGTAATTTTTTATTTTTTATTTTTTCCTAGGCTCGACACAACCATTTCAGGATCAGCTAAACAGGAAAGTAACGAGGGAAGCCGCCTTTTCAAATTAATGGCGAAGTCTTTCTCGAAAAGATGGCAAAATGGAGAAATCAGCAATTTCCAATACCTAATGCATCTCAATACCTTAGCAGGACGTGGATACAGTGATCTAACACAGTATCCTGTATTTCCATGGGTTCTAGCAGATTATGATAGCGAGAGCCTTGATTTGTCAGATCCCAAAACATTCCGCAAGCTTCACAAACCAATGGGTTGCCAGACACCTGAAGGAGAAGAAGAATTTAGAAAACGGTTCGTGATGTGCATTTAACCTTTGTATAGTGCATGTTTCCCTTGTTTTCTTTGCCATACGTCAATAATTTCTTGTTAACTAGCTACGGTTTTATGATAGCATAGTTGTATTTAATCTTTGCTTATTATGCATTCTTTTTCTTCTGCTTGATTGCAGATATGAGAGCTGGGATGATCCCGAGGTTCCAAAATTTCATTATGGTTCTCACTATTCAAGTGCGGGAATTGTTCTGTTTTACCTTATTCGCCTCCCGCCATTCAGTGCTGAAAATCAGAAGCTGCAGGGCGGTCAGTTTGATCATGCTGATAGACTCTTTAATAGTATTAAAGATACTTGGCTAAGTGCAGCAGGAAAGGGAAATACTTCAGACGTTAAAGAACTAATTCCTGAATTCTTCTACATGCCTGAGTTTTTGGAAAATAGATTCAGCCTTGATTTGGGTGAAAAACAATCAGGAGAGAAGGTTTGTGTCAGTTCAAGGTCTTTCCATTGTGTTTGATTGCTCCTTTCATGTTGAGTTTATATACTTATATTTCCTGCATAATTTCAGGTTGGTGATGTCTTTTTACCTCCATGGGCTAGAGGTAGTGTACGTGAGTTCATCCTCAAACACAGAGAAGCGTTGGAGTCAGATTATGTCTCAGAGAATTTGCATCATTGGATAGATCTCATCTTTGGGTACAAACAGAGAGGAAAGGTACATTACACTATATTTTCCTTTTGCTGCTAGTCAAGTAGAATGCAGAAATCAAATTATTGTTATGTTATTCACTTTCTTGTACCTGTTCTGAAATATTTATTCTCAGGCTGCAGAAGAAGCTGTGAATGTTTTCTATCATTACACATACGAGGGAAATGTTGATATTGATGCAGTTACCGACCCTGCAATGAAAGCTTCCATACTAGCGCAGATTAATCATTTTGGGCAAACTCCGAAGCAACTATTCCCGAAAGCTCATGTCAAAAGAAGGACAGACAGGAAAATTCCTCTTCACCCTCTGAAACACTCGATGCATCTAGTTCCTCACGAAACACGTAAATGCTCATCTTCTATAAGCCAGATAATTACTTTCCACGACAAGGTTCTCGTTGCCGGAGCCAACTGTTTCTTGAAACCTAGGGGATATACAAAATACATAACATGGGGCTTCCCAGACAGGAGTTTGAGATTTATGAGCTATGATCAGGACAAACTGCTATCAACCCATGAAAATCTCCATGAAAGCAACCAGATCCAGTGTGCTGGTGTTAGTCACGATGGGCGCATTGTGGTCACTGGAGCAGAGGATGGTTTAGTGTGCGTGTGGAGAGTAAGCAAGGATGGTCCCCGTGGTTCCCGGCGTTTACGATTAGAGAAAGCCCTATGTGCCCACACAGCTAAAGTTACATGTCTACGTGTAAGCCAACCGTACATGATGATTGCAAGCGGGTCAGATGACTGTACAGTCATCATATGGGATCTCAGTTCATTGAGTTTTGTGAGGCAGCTTCCTGACTTCCCAGTTCCCATTTCAGCAATCTACATAAACGACCTTACTGGGGAAATTGCAACCGCGGCTGGAACTGTCCTTGCGGTTTGGAGCATCAACGGTGATTGCCTTGCTGTGGCTAACACCTCACAGTTACCATCTGATTCGGTATTATCAGTAACAGGCTCAACATCTTCCGACTGGCTTGAAACAAGCTGGTATGTAACTGGTCATCAGAGTGGAGCAGTTAAAGTATGGCGGATGATACATTGTACTGATCCGGTGAGTGCCGAGAGCAAAACAAGTAGTAGCAACAGAACAGGAGGTCTGAATTTGGGTGATCAAGTGCCAGAGTACAAGTTGATTCTACACAAGGTGTTGAAATTCCATAAGCAACCGGTCACCGCTCTCTATCTCACGAGCGACCTAAAGCAGTTACTAAGCGGTGATTCAGCAGGACAGTTGCTTTCATGGACATTACCAGATGAGACATTAAGAGCTTCATTGAAACAGGCTTCATTGAAACAAGCTTCATTGAAACAGGCTTCATTGAAACAAGCTTCATTGAAACAGGCTTCATAGTTTTAGAATCTAAAGCAGAGACCAGTCATTCCCCTTTTGGTTTCTTTGGCTAGAACCGAAAGAGCTGGCCAGAGAACTTAAACCACATAGGAGAAAGCAAGACCAAAGTCTGAACAAAGGGTTGGCTCTGGTGGTGCGTCACTTATACATCACTGGCTTGCAGGTTAGGAGAAAGAGAGCATAGCGAGCCACTCTCAACTCTGTTTTGCTGGTGAGTTTTCAAGTTTGAGAAGGAGAAGGAGAGAAGGTTTTGTTTGAGAATTTGTGTAAATAGATGGGAAGATTACAAGCTTTACAGGGGAGTGTGTGTACTGTGTACAGTATGGTATTTTTTTGCGGCCGTTTTTTTTTTGTTTCTTTTTGAAAACTCATTGAAAATAGCAGAAGCTGGGCATATTAGTATTTACAGCCCCATCTGTATCTGTATCTGTATCTGTATTTTCTCAGATGCAATCCTTGCATTGTTTTAATATTTTGTAACCTTTTGTATTCTTCATATCTTGCATCAATGTCAATGGAAAGTTTCTTATTTGGTTCTAAGTGTGGGAGAGAGATGGTCTCTTAGATTTAATATTTTGTATGTTATCTAAGTAGATCAACAAGAAATAAAAGACAATAAAAGAAAAAAAAAGACTTTTTTTGTTTTTCTCTGTTTTTATTTGCTTGTCAGCTGCTTTGAATAAGATATTTTATTCAAATAAATTGCAAAACATGAAATATATTTCTTAAAAATTAAAATATAACAACTCATCACTAAAATTCTTCATTATTCACAATTTTTTTTTTTTATATCAATACGATATTCATGTTTTTGTAAATAATAATGATTACTATATAACTAATTCAAATTAATATATAAATGATGATATATTTTCACGAAAAAGGAAGATAATATACCATTTTAAACACTTTTACCATTCAGCCTTTGAAAAGATCTATACGTCATAAATTGAAAAGAAACAAAATAACAAAAAAAAAAAAGACAAAAGGCCAAAGAAAGCTTTAGAAAAAAAGTACAAAATTTATGTTACCATTCGAGGTTTAATTTCAAAAAAAGAAGAAGAGTATTTTCTAAATATTTGTTTCATTGTTTTCTCTTTTTACCCTTTCTTTGAAAGGACTGTCTTTTCTCTTTTGAATTAAAAGAGAAAGAAATTTTTGTATTAAAGGTAAAGATAAAGACAAAAAAAAAACAAAACAAAGATACAGAGTCATTCAAGGCCATATATATACTTTGGAGACGTCAATTCTTGGCCTTAGAAAAAAAAAAAGAACCTGCAACAAGTTTCTCTGCCCATAACTCTTCTTTTACAACAAGACCAAATGATGAACACTAAGCTATCACTTTCTCATACCAAGATTCTCACCTTCACGGGTCGGTTCAACGATACCCGCACTCGAAGTGGCTTAGACAGACGCTCAATCGTTTCCCCAACTCTCAGTTCAAAGCCCATCTACTCCGGCGAACTCAAGGCTACAAAAGAGACAGCAGTAACCGAGCCGTCGAATACGAAGAATGCGAGTAATATTGAGGACAGCTTCTTCTCGAAAATTGCAATTAATTATCTCTCAAAGAATCTTCAAGACGCAGCAGGTTTGTATCCCACATCTATTTCTTTGAACCTATGCTAATTCACTTCATATATACTTGTTGAGGAAGAAATCTGAAAAAAAAATCTTCAGGGATGAGTAGTAGTAGTACCAAGAGTACCGATTATGATAGGTTAGTAGATACGGCCACTAGGGTTGCGCGTAACTTTGACACCAAGCAACAACATGAGCTTGTTCTTAGCTCTTTGGACAGAGCATTACCAGCAGAGATAAGCTCCTTGGTAAGTTTTCTTAAGGATTTAATTAGATCAAGCTGCAGCAAACTATGAACATATTACAATCACACCAACTTATCTGGTTAAAATTTACAGATCAAAGTGCTTTTCCCACCTTCAAAACTCTCGAGGGAGCTCTTTGCGCTGTTCACCACAATATCTTTCGCTTGGCTTGTTGGACCTTCAGAGGTAAGATACTTGTTTTTGAGTTGAAATTAATAGAAAATTATCATGAGTTTTTAATTCGAGAACTTCATTGCCAAGGTGAGGGAGACTGAGGTTAATGGAAGAAAAGAGAAGAGTGTTGTGTTCATAAAGAAGTGCAGGTTAACTATAAGCTCTCTCTATCTGGTCCCCCATCTGATCATTAAACTTCAGACAAATATCAAAATCATTCTTTCATAAACAATCATTACATTACAGAAACTACAAATTAAACAATAATTTCACTTGTTGAGATCAATCACTCATATCATGCATGTCACTGAATGTTGTTTATTTTGTAGGTTTCTTGAGCAGTCAAATTGTGTTGGTATGTGCACTCATATTTGTAAAATTCCATCCCAAATATTCATGAAAAATTCACTTGGAATGCCTATCTACATGGAGCCAGGTACTACGCTGAATCTATTTCTCTTCTAGTTTATAATCACTGAAACAGGCGTAAATAAAACAGTTGAATCTCAAACTTAATTATATATTGTGAAAATATTAGCCTGCACTTCTCAACTTGTGGAGGCTTAATGTGATCTTTCGGGGTCCCATTGATTCACCACTAAGGACACCATTAACTACAAGTAGACCCTTAATGATGTGTGATCATTCTTTCTAAGAAGTCAACCATTTGACTTAACACACAAGCAATCATTTTTATTTTTTTCAAACAGAGACAAATGTGACATCACTAATTAACATTTGTATTGAGTTTTGCAGATTTTAATGATCTTAGCTGTAAGATGATGTTTGGCCGGGAGCCTCCGGAGATCCAAGATGATCCTGTTATGAAACAACCATGCTTTGAATTCTGTAAGCATTGAAACCTTTTGTGATTGACAAGATAACTTCTTAAACAAGATATTTGAGAATCTTTATTAATAATGATTATCTGTTTTTGCAGGCAAATCAAACAAAAGCTATGGTGTGAAGCATTAGAGCTTGTTCCAGAGAGATTAGATTTAATTGTGATGTCAAAAAATATTGNTGCACTTCTCAACTTGTGGAGGCTTAATGTGATCTTTCGGGGTCCCATTGATTCACCACTAAGGACACCATTAACTACAAGTAGACCCTTAATGATGTGTGATCATTCTTTCTAAGAAGTCAACCATTTGACTTAACACACAAGCAATCATTTTTATTTTTTTCAAACAGAGACAAATGTGACATCACTAATTAACATTTGTATTGAGTTTTGCAGATTTTAATGATCTTAGCTGTAAGATGATGTTTGGCCGGGAGCCTCCGGAGATCCAAGATGATCCTGTTATGAAACAACCATGCTTTGAATTCTGTAAGCATTGAAACCTTTTGTGATTGACAAGATAACTTCTTAAACAAGATATTTGAGAATCTTTATTAATAATGATTATCTGTTTTTGCAGGCAAATCAAACAAAAGCTATGGTGTGAAGCATTAGAGCTTGTTCCAGAGAGATTAGATTTAATTGTGATGTCAAAAAATATTGAAGGTTTTTCTTTTAAAGTTAAACCAGATATTACAATTACAGAAGCCATTAGTAAATAAATGTATTTGCAAAAAGATCAAAGCCATTTGTAGATCTATGAGACCAAACTGATTGGTAGACAAAACAAAAAGCTGACACAACTTAAGAAGAGCTCCATCTACGGCTCACAATCAGTATTGAGGTGTGTAAGAGTAAGGTTGGTTTTGGTTTTGGTTTTGGTTTTGCCTTAGATTCATGTGTCCTTGTCTTCCATCTCTAGAGTATTGGTCCCACATCATCTGTTCTTCCATCAACATCCTCTGTTTCTTCTCCATATCATTCATTTGCACGTATGGTGGCGGCGCAACCTCCAATGACGCTGCAAATGGATCCATGGGAACCGGACTGCTATTGTTTGCGCTGTTTCCATTTGCCGTTGCGGGTGCTGGAAGTGCCAGCATAGTCGCTGTAACCGATAGAAAATTCATGTCAAATCATCAATAAGGCAAACGAAAACAGAGCAAAGTTCTAAGAAACTTCAAAAAACTGAGAAAAGTTCTAAGAAACTGAGAAAACAGAGAAAAGTAATGTTTCTTTAAAACCTGCTGGTCTTCCTGCAGAACCGAACGCCATACTGCTTGCGCTTCCGCTGGCTCCATAAGCCGTCGATGTTTTCACGGCTGTGTTTACAGCGCCATGCTGATACATTCCGTTAAGCAACAACATATCAAAGCCTCCTCCGAGTTCCGACTTTTGTGCGGACAAGTTTGTTGCTGTTTGCACCAAAGCTGTTTCCCAATCGGCCGAATCATCCTTAAACGCTTCCCATCCTGGACCAGAATCTGAACCTGAACCACTCGCGTATGGCCCGTCAAATAAAGCCAATGCCAAGCTATCTCCAGCTTCTGCTCCTTCACCGCCGTTTGTATTCCCAAGATCTAGCAAATCACCCATCGTCTCTTCTTGTTTCTTCTCTATTACCACTTCTTCCTTTGCTTCTTCCTCGGGTTTTTCCTCTTCTTCTTCTTTTGGTGGAGGTTCGGGCAAGGCCTTGATTGCATTCATATCTTCTTGCTCTTCATTAACTTCATCTGTTCTCGCATCACCTTCTTCTTCATCAGCCTCAGATTTAGTAGATTTTGTGTTCTTGGTCTGTTCTAAAGCAGATTTGTCTCTTATAAACTCATCCATGAGGTCAAGCTTCTTCTGTGTGATCTTCTCTACCTCTGGATACTCAGAAGACCGTGCGATCCCCATGTTCTTGCACCAAGAGTAGAACTGATCAAGCTCTTCGAACTGTTTAGAAACCCGGCAGAAAATGTCATAGACCTTGATGGAATCAGAAATATCTAACTCCATAAATCGGTCGATTAAAATCCCCATTATCTCTGTTACATCGTAATATATCTGACAACTCTCCTTCACTATTGGATAGAGAGCCACAATTACAACTCTGTTGTTCCTCGCGTTACCTATCCAAAAATGTTTTTTTTGTTCACACATAACTTTTTACCCAAGAAAATAAACACACAGAGAGAGAGAGGAACCGTGAGACGCAAGTAGTATATGTACCTGTTGGACGACAAGCCAAGAAACGGTCAAGAAGTTGCTGCAAATGTTGAATTCTGATGAAAATCTGCTCTGTTTTCATCTCGGCGATAGGTTGTGACCTGACCACGATAGCCGTGGAGAGATCAGGCGCGGCTTGATCTTTCTCATCTCCATCGGTTTCTCCTCCAATGCAGTAAACTCCACGCTTCCCGTGTCTCGCTTGCATCCTCAAAAATCGAAAATTAAAAAAAAAATCTTAATCTGGTTAAACCAAAACGGCGTCACAAATACCTGTTTAAAATACATATTCAACTTGAAACCCGGATCTCGAGCACTCGTACCTGAAATCAAGCCTTTCGTCGAGGTACAAGGCGTAAGTCCTTACGAAAGCAGAGTAATCCCAAGAATTAGACCTAGAAACATCCCTGAAATCAGACATGTTGAGAAGCCTGGTACCACGGCGAGTGGCGAAGAAGATCTCTTGCTCGTAGGCT
>NC_025698.1:973449-978111 GCF_000633955.1 Camelina sativa | reverse complement strand
TTTTTTTTTTTTTTTTTTTTTTATGTTTTGTTTTTGTGTTCTTCTTCTGCTTCTTGTGTTTTGTTTTGTTTCGTCAATGTAGTTTCTTTGGTGTTCGTCGATTTTGCACCATTTAAGTCGCCGAAGTTGTCGGAGACATTTGCCGGTCAGAAATACCGCCACGTGGCTGGCTTTCTCTTCTAAATTTTTTTTTATTTGTGGGGTCAACTGAAATGTAGTTTTGTATTTACCATTAATGGGAAACGGAAGAGGAGAGATTTGATTAACAATAGTACTAATGTTGAGTTTAGCCAACAACAAACAATATTTTTAATGAAAAATACAAACTCCTAATTCTGATAGACAACAGACAGAAGAAGATGGATAAAACTGAGTATGGGAGATTGGGAGTGTTTCAGCAGCACTTAAAAGGAGAAGCAGCAAGTGGGTAATATTATATCATATGTCAATAACTCAGACGTGTCATTCTCATATTGGATAAAGAGATAACTTTACACCATGGGTGCTAAATTTTTGGAAAAACGACAAATGGTGTATTATTATTTTTTCTACCACTAACGAGAAGATGATGACGAACCCGACAATTACGTGAAATTTTCCCATTACCAAATTTATAATATAACAAAACATTTTATTGTATTTTTTTAATTTCCAACTTTTCTACTTAAAAAGAGTTTGGTATTTTCTATTAGGAGCTTTTTCTTAAACTGATGTGAATAAGTTAAACAAAGTCAAAACCAAAAAGCCCACTTAAAAAAAAAAAAAAAAAAGCCCACTTCAAGTTTCTGGAAGGTTTAAACAAAGAATAAGGGCAAAAACGAAAATAGCTATAAAGTAAGGTCCTTTTTCTCAAACAAATAATTAAAAAAAAAAAAAATGAAAAAAAGGAAAGAGAGAGAGAGCATAAAGTGAGAGTCTTTTTTTGTCATATCCTTTCTCGTCTGTGTCTCTTCGTCCTCATTAGCTTAAGCATCATTCATCAATATCATTCATTCTCCTTCTTCACCTAACACAAACTCCTCTCAAAAAGATTCCCCCATGGAAACTTGTTCTTCCACCTCTCTCTAATTATTATATTAACTCGCTATCTTCTTTTTTTTTTTTTTTTTAACTCACCCTCTCCCTACCACTGAGTCGTTTCCATGGCTAACAACAACAACCCACATGATAACATCTCCGATCCATCTCCCACCGACGATTTCTTCGAGCAGATCCTCGGTCTTTCCAACTTCTCCGCTTCTTCTGGTTCTGGTCTTTCTGGAATTGGCGGAGGATTAAGCGCACCTCCGATGATGCTTCAGCTCGGTGGTTCAGCAGGGGACGAAGGGAATCATCATAATCACAACATGGGTGCCATTGGAGGAGGACCTGGACCTGTTGGGTTTCATAATCATATGTTTCCCTTGGGATTAAGCCTCGATCAAGGGAAAGGACATGGCTTTCTTAAACCTGAAGGTCTTCTTCCTTCTGGGAAACGTTTCCAAGACGATGTTATTGATAACCGATGTTCCTCTATCAAACCTGTAAGCTTCTCTCTTCTTGAACTCTTCACCCTTTTTTATTTTTATTTGTTCTGTGTCTGTTTGTGCTTGTGGTTTTCGATGAAAAATCTTTAGGGTTTCAAAAAAGTTACGTTTTTGAGGAAACCCAGATGAGAAAGGTTGAATTTTGCCAAAGGATTAGGTCTAAATTTGATAGTTTTTGGTTCAGATTGGTGAGATTTTTCTGATTTTCGTTTGTTTGTGAAGAAACCCCAAGTTGAAGATTTTGAGAGGTTTCTTAACTAAAATTAACTTTTTTGTAAGCAACTTTAGCATAAAAGAGTCTTCTTTTATGTCAAAATTAGATTGTCCGAAATTATTTTCTCTTGTGGATACTTTTGACAAAGCTGAAGTGATATTTTCACCTGCTCTTATCTTGTGAAAAGTGATTTTAAGCTTCTTTTTTAATGTTATTGCTTCCTTTTTTTGTCTGTTTTGTTGAAAGGTTTACCATGGGCAGCCAATGTCACAGCCAGCTCCACCAATGCCGCATCAGCAATCTACAATTCGACCGAGAGTTAGAGCTAGGCGAGGTCAGGCCACTGATCCACATAGCATTGCTGAGAGGGTAATATTTTTGATACACTTTATAATCTTCTGTTCTGTTCTGTTCTGTTCTTCCGTTTATGTCTAATGTTTGATCAAAGCCTCAGCTATTGCTATTAGTTGAGATAGTTTGGCTTTATCTTTGCTTACGGAAACTTTACCTGAATGAATAATATTTGCTTTGCAACAGCTGCGTAGGGAAAGAATAGCAGAACGGATCAGGGCGTTGCAGGAACTTGTACCTACTGTTAACAAGGTTGGTATCCTTTGCCTAAAGCTTCAGCTGTATGAATTTTTCAAGGGTTTTGTTCTCATATCGCAAAGATAGCTTGAAAAAGAGCTCAAAGCTAATCAGAATACTGGCGTTCTCAATGAGTGAGAAGCTTTGTAAATGGCAAATAGAGAAACTGGGCTAGTCACAAACTTTGGAATTGTAAATAATAAAGATTTCTGTTGCGTTTGCTTTCTTTATGCAGACAGATAGGGCTGCTATGATCGATGAGATTGTCGATTATGTTAAGTTTCTCAGGCTCCAAGTTAAGGTAAAACCCCAGTCGTTTTTCAGTTTCAGTAAAATGCTATCATTGAAAGAGAGATTATTTAAAACATCTAGAAGGATTTGGTGGTATAAATACTTGGTCCCCACCACCACCTACTCTATTCAACCAAAATTCTAATCTGAATTAAAGATTAATAATTGTTTAATTCAATAGTAATAAAGAGTAATCAAAGAGCACATGATTGGGTGTTTTTTTGGCATTAGTCTCTTTCACTTAATGCTTGCTTCTCTCCCATGGAGAATCATTACAATTGAGGACTACGATAATAAAGCTAATGAGAACATTGAAGAATATTATGCAATGATGGGCTTTGATAATACTTTTCCTTGATAAGCTTTATCTCTGGTCAACTGTGGCAGGTATTGAGCATGAGTCGTCTTGGTGGAGCCGGTGCTGTCGCACCACTAGTCACTGAAATGCCATTGTCGTCATCAATTGAGGTTAGACTAAAGAGAGAGAGAGAGAGATAGACTTAAAAGAGAGAGAATAAAACAAGAGAACTTTTGGTAATGGGTTTGATTCACTGACTTCTGGTTTAAAAACTTTTCTTCAGGACGAGACGCAGGCCGTGTGGGAAAAATGGTCAAACGATGGGACAGAGCGGCAAGTGGCTAAGCTGATGGAAGAAAACGTTGGAGCAGCGATGCAGCTATTGCAATCAAAGGCTCTTTGCATTATGCCAATCTCGTTGGCAATGGCGATTTACCATTCTCAGCCACCAGACACATCTTCTTCAATCGTCAAACCAGAGATGAATCCTCCACCATAGATTTTGTTTATGGGACAGCATCCAACGTTCCTCAGCTGAAGATTGACATTTTGCTCCTTTTCCCACTATCTAGACTTTTGTGACTGATGAAAGGTAAGTAAAAAGACATTGGAGGTGGAATCTAAGTAGGATTTGTGCAGTAAAGAAGTAAGAATGGGAAGTGTCAAAAGAAGAAAAAGGCTCTCTCGCTTGCTTGGCCTAATATTCTATCAATTTGATGAAAGTAACTCTTTTTGTTTTAAAGACTTTAGTGGGAGTTTGAGGAGGAAAACGCTTTGAGGGTAAGGGTAGTAAAGTAGCTCTGTAGTAGTAGTAATGAAAGGTGTGGGATCGCTTTGAATTATTATGTAAAAAAAGGAAAGAAAAAAGTGTTCGTTGTATTTTGATTTTTCCCTTCTTCTTCTTGCACTAATTTGGACAAGATCATTTAATTTGTTCAAAATGATATGGTTAATATAGTTGACTGGACTGGCCAGTTAATTATTAAAAACATGATTTGCCTATTAGGAGTGTAAAAGAAAACACAATGTACGAACAAAATCCGGGTACATTGCAAGAACATTGGAAATAAATAGTAATACACACACAGTTAAATGCAAAGAAAATTGCTTATTAAAAAGATTTCCAATGCAGGAAAATGACTGTCTTTACCCAAACCATCTTCATGCAAGAAAGCAGATTCAAAAGTTAATAGATCTGATCAGTAAATCAGCATTCGACTTCGACTTTATTATCAGCTCTGCATTGGGTCGGTCGTTATAATCAACCTGCCATCAAAATGTTAAAAAAAAAAAAAAAAAATGTAGCTACTACTACATTGAACAACCATTGAGAAACCATATAACTGAATATTTGCAGAGTAGAGTCAGAGAGCTTTTACCCTCCATTTAGCAACATCTGGTGGTTTACCTGTAGTACGCAACGGAGAAACATATTAAACAAATCAAGGATTCTCTAAGGTCATTGCGAGTCTTTTAGAAATGAAAAGGACTTCTTACTACATACCAGTTGAGATATGCCGGTTTTCAACTCGTTGCATTGCTGTATCCAGATTGACATCGATGAACCTTTCAAATGAAGATGGAAGATATTATAATTGGTAATATTGAGATCTAAAACTTAAGTAAACACACTTTTCATACCACTTATCATCAAACATATCCGAGATGTCTTTCCAAGATCCTTCTTCTAACAAGATGTAGTTTCCTTCTACAATAACCACTTTATGCCTGTAAAAAGAGGACAC
>NC_025698.1:949060-967713 GCF_000633955.1 Camelina sativa | reverse complement strand
TTGAAAAAGAGCTCAAAGCTAATCAGAATACTGGCGTTCTCAATGAGTGAGAAGCTTTGTAAATGGCAAATAGAGAAACTGGGCTAGTCACAAACTTTGGAATTGTAAATAATAAAGATTTCTGTTGCGTTTGCTTTCTTTATGCAGACAGATAGGGCTGCTATGATCGATGAGATTGTCGATTATGTTAAGTTTCTCAGGCTCCAAGTTAAGGTAAAACCCCAGTCGTTTTTCAGTTTCAGTAAAATGCTATCATTGAAAGAGAGATTATTTAAAACATCTAGAAGGATTTGGTGGTATAAATACTTGGTCCCCACCACCACCTACTCTATTCAACCAAAATTCTAATCTGAATTAAAGATTAATAATTGTTTAATTCAATAGTAATAAAGAGTAATCAAAGAGCACATGATTGGGTGTTTTTTTGGCATTAGTCTCTTTCACTTAATGCTTGCTTCTCTCCCATGGAGAATCATTACAATTGAGGACTACGATAATAAAGCTAATGAGAACATTGAAGAATATTATGCAATGATGGGCTTTGATAATACTTTTCCTTGATAAGCTTTATCTCTGGTCAACTGTGGCAGGTATTGAGCATGAGTCGTCTTGGTGGAGCCGGTGCTGTCGCACCACTAGTCACTGAAATGCCATTGTCGTCATCAATTGAGGTTAGACTAAAGAGAGAGAGAGAGAGATAGACTTAAAAGAGAGAGAATAAAACAAGAGAACTTTTGGTAATGGGTTTGATTCACTGACTTCTGGTTTAAAAACTTTTCTTCAGGACGAGACGCAGGCCGTGTGGGAAAAATGGTCAAACGATGGGACAGAGCGGCAAGTGGCTAAGCTGATGGAAGAAAACGTTGGAGCAGCGATGCAGCTATTGCAATCAAAGGCTCTTTGCATTATGCCAATCTCGTTGGCAATGGCGATTTACCATTCTCAGCCACCAGACACATCTTCTTCAATCGTCAAACCAGAGATGAATCCTCCACCATAGATTTTGTTTATGGGACAGCATCCAACGTTCCTCAGCTGAAGATTGACATTTTGCTCCTTTTCCCACTATCTAGACTTTTGTGACTGATGAAAGGTAAGTAAAAAGACATTGGAGGTGGAATCTAAGTAGGATTTGTGCAGTAAAGAAGTAAGAATGGGAAGTGTCAAAAGAAGAAAAAGGCTCTCTCGCTTGCTTGGCCTAATATTCTATCAATTTGATGAAAGTAACTCTTTTTGTTTTAAAGACTTTAGTGGGAGTTTGAGGAGGAAAACGCTTTGAGGGTAAGGGTAGTAAAGTAGCTCTGTAGTAGTAGTAATGAAAGGTGTGGGATCGCTTTGAATTATTATGTAAAAAAAGGAAAGAAAAAAGTGTTCGTTGTATTTTGATTTTTCCCTTCTTCTTCTTGCACTAATTTGGACAAGATCATTTAATTTGTTCAAAATGATATGGTTAATATAGTTGACTGGACTGGCCAGTTAATTATTAAAAACATGATTTGCCTATTAGGAGTGTAAAAGAAAACACAATGTACGAACAAAATCCGGGTACATTGCAAGAACATTGGAAATAAATAGTAATACACACACAGTTAAATGCAAAGAAAATTGCTTATTAAAAAGATTTCCAATGCAGGAAAATGACTGTCTTTACCCAAACCATCTTCATGCAAGAAAGCAGATTCAAAAGTTAATAGATCTGATCAGTAAATCAGCATTCGACTTCGACTTTATTATCAGCTCTGCATTGGGTCGGTCGTTATAATCAACCTGCCATCAAAATGTTAAAAAAAAAAAAAAAAAATGTAGCTACTACTACATTGAACAACCATTGAGAAACCATATAACTGAATATTTGCAGAGTAGAGTCAGAGAGCTTTTACCCTCCATTTAGCAACATCTGGTGGTTTACCTGTAGTACGCAACGGAGAAACATATTAAACAAATCAAGGATTCTCTAAGGTCATTGCGAGTCTTTTAGAAATGAAAAGGACTTCTTACTACATACCAGTTGAGATATGCCGGTTTTCAACTCGTTGCATTGCTGTATCCAGATTGACATCGATGAACCTTTCAAATGAAGATGGAAGATATTATAATTGGTAATATTGAGATCTAAAACTTAAGTAAACACACTTTTCATACCACTTATCATCAAACATATCCGAGATGTCTTTCCAAGATCCTTCTTCTAACAAGATGTAGTTTCCTTCTACAATAACCACTTTATGCCTGTAAAAAGAGGACACGAAGAAAAACTGATCGTCTCGGCAAGAGGTATACAAAACCATTATATGATACTATTGAATAAGGATTCAACCGGTTTAGGAAGCTACTTACTGGAGGCTAACAAAGATATCTTCTTCAACTGGATCTCCAACTCCATGATCAAATGATGGTACATAAACTGAGCCCTAGAGAGCTTGAAAACTAATCAGAGTCTAATGCAAGTGTTGTAACTCCAAGATTCTAAGGTCAACAAGAAATCTTGTAACAATCTCTTTACCTCGTTTCTCAGCTTCTTTAAACAGTTAAGCAATAGTGCAGGATCAAAAGTCCATGGAGCTGGTTAATGGATAAAGGGGTCAGACCAATTTTGAACACTTTGAAACCTTACGTAGAAGGTAACTCTAACAGATCTCACCTCCTCTTCTCGCATGGGCTTCTTTGGGATCCTAGAGAGACATTAAAAAAGTCTGGTTAAAAACAAAGAGAAGGAGGGAGAGAGAACTATTTAAAATAAAATCAAATAAAGCTCAACCTCCATAGCATCAAGTTGCGAACGATACAAATGGAACCCATCCATGGGAAGTACAATAGCAACATCGGGAGGATTAACCTCAGCATCAAAAGAAGAAGCTTTCTGAGGCCATAGCCTATTTACACGACGTACTACTTCATTTGCTAATGTGCTTTTTCCAGCACCAGGAGGACCAGCCAAACCGACCAAACGTCTACACGAGCCAACACACACATCACATAGTGGATAAGAGAGTTATCTACATACTAACTAGGGTGCAGCGAAAAGAACAGTTTGGAATAAGAGAGTTTCCAACAGTAGCAACAAAAAAACCTTACTTAACATTTGGGCTGAACATTGATGCTGATGTAGGGACAAGTCGTTCTGCCAACTTATCATATATCTCATCCATACAACTTCAAAGGAGAAGAAAAGTGTCTCAATACTTTTGTAGAAGCAATGAGCAGAGAGACTAGTAGATTGATAAATTATACACAATATACAGGTAGTCTAGAAATCAGCTGATCAATGAGGGATTTACCTTCCATCGACAACAGTAACATCTCTCTTTTGACTGCAAGTAATGATCTGCAAGAGTCGATTTTTAATTCACAGAAGATGATTAATTAAGCAAATCGCAAGAGACTCAAATATTTAAAAATCAAAACTTGTTTAATTTAGAGAAAACCAAACACACCAGATTACGAGGGTTTTTTCTTGTCCGTAAGCTCAATTGAACATGAAAAAGAGATTGGTCCCATGAGTGAGCTTTGAATCCTCTGAAACGAGACGATCCTGCAAATATGAATCGAGAACAATGGAAGCGGGGGGTAGTAAGCTCTTAATCGAAATCCTCCTGATACGGAAACAAACAAAATAGAATCAAGAAACGAAGAACAAAACCTGGAACAGAGGAGGAGTTTGAACTACAGTGGAGTCTGCTGGGTACAGTGGAGAAAGAAGAAACCTCCATATTGATTTGATGAAACAGATTAATAATTATCACTCTAATAGCCCTAAAGAGTTCTTTTTTTTTTTTTGTTGAGATGCAAAATTTCTATGAATTACACAAAACTGATTCGAATCAAAAAGTTTGGATTTTTGTTTTTGTGTAATCCGAGCGAAGCGGTGAGTCGGTGACTGCCTTCTTCTTCGAGGACGAATACGAAAGAGTGTGTTTTTGCAGTTGCAGAGGATAATAATAATAATAATAACAAAATTAATATTTTACTTATGTAATAGCCACGTCATCCTCCAAAACGCCGTTGACCACCTGACTCAAAAATAAGCTTGCTAGCGGCCCACTGGGCCAGGATCTGGACAGCTAGAAACTATAGACACTTACCATCATACACCCGTCACAACTCACAAGTCACATAAACTACAGACGCAACAAAAGAACTAACTCGTAGAATCTATATATTACATGATCAAAACTTCTTTTTTATGTGCTTGAGATGTCTACCTCATTTGGCTAAACCGCATTCTACACTGGCTCTGGTCTAGTAGTAATATCATTGTTTAATAGTAATAATGAAATATATGTATACAAAATGCAATTAAATATGTGTGAGAAAAAATTATATGAAACTGCACTGTTTGTTGTAATGTGTCTTGTAATTGTAATAGTACTCATTTCACTAATAGAGGGTTTTCATCATGGTACATAATTTAATGACTTCTTTTTTGTAAGAATCCGGTTACAAAAAATACGAGTGATGTGTTGATTAATTAGATTTATGGATTAAGACCGATCTAATAAAGCCAACATTCATGTGTGACCTCATGTAAAATAAGCGGCCCTTCGAGTTTCCATATAGCCAATTTACTTTATATACCACAAGGGATCTTGAAATATATATACGAATGAACTAGGGAATTGAAGAAAGAAAAAAAGAAAAGAGATTTTATATTATTCATCCATGCAAAAGCATCGAATTCAAATATGAATAAATGTGCAAACTCATATATGTGAGAGAGATACGTGGCCTATCATGTTCTTGCCTTCTTGGAATCTAAAATAGCTTACCGGTGGTGCTTTACATTTTCCCCGCATATACGCATAATTTCTCTGGATATTATTTGATACATTATTTATAAAAAAAAAACTGAGATAAATAAAATTAGGAATTAATTAATTTTCGGAAATTAAAAGCAAGTTGGGTCCATTTGTAATCTATCTTCTTCATGTCGAATATGTTCTCGGTAGTAGTATTTGATCGAACGAGACCTTCTCTACCGACGACACGTTCCTCACCATCTGGTTCGGACTTTTTCACGTTTCCATATTATTTTAAAATTTCATCCATTTCTGCTGCTACTCTAAAATAATATTTTGTTCTCTTGTCTCATGAAAACAAAGGGAAAGGTTCATATATATATATATATATATATATATATATATATATATTAGCTCACTTTATTAGGGTTCAAATAGTTTTTGGTTTCTAATATCGTCTCTAGCTATTGCCAAAAAAAAAAAAAAGTTGTCTATCAAGAAAATTGATGAGTACGTAACTACCACACTTAGCCTAGTAAGTTATTTAATTATTTCGTAACTCTCCCAATAAGTATAATTTCTTGATGATTCAAAGTCCTAAGTTCTTATACGTTTAATTTGGATGATCGTGCGAAATAAAGTCTAAAATCTTCAAGTACATGTATATGAAAGTTATGAACCAAACCATTTTTAAGGCAAAGTACAGTATGAAGTTATGAATCAAACCATTTTCAAGGCAAAGTTCATACGGGAGATACATGTGAACGATAGAATCATTAAAATACATCAACCAGTTGTAGCAAGTACATATGAATCATTTTCCTTTTGTATTAATACTCAACAGAATATATGTTGTGATTGATAACAGTATAACATAGTGGAACGATGAGGTTGTAAATTAGTTGATCATGCATAACTATAAAAAAACACGTGAAATGAACTTCTTTATAAATCGCATTATAGATCACTTAAATATGTGATACAAGTTTCTCCATCATTATTTCTAACGTTGTAGTTTAATTAGTTGGGCGTATTAGAGCACATTTTAAGGGAAATATCAATATTCATGATCATCACGGTTTTGAGTAAACTACATTAATCAAATTCAAGTTTTCAATATCGAAATAATTACACGTTAATGGGCATATATTAACGTATATATATATATAAGATTAACCATATCATTATGGATTGTGATTGTTCGGAGAGTATATAGATTGGTTCTCTTTTCTTGTCGGTCGAATGATCCGAACGTACAGAGGGGGCATCTTCCTCGTGATCTCCTCCAGCTTGTACGACCTAAACGACAATGGCTCTTTCATGGTATATAATTGCTATTATTATTCCATTTAACACATATATATATATATATATATATATATATATATATATGAATTTGAAAATCGAAAACGAGATAGAATCTTTGTTGATTGTGGTTCTCTTTCTGATAGGCTCTCCAATGTTCTTCTACTTTTCTCTTGTTCTGTCATTTCAATAATTTATTTTGCAAAATTGCCCCCACAAAAAAATGAAAGAGAACTATTGAACTTTATTTCTATAAACCCCCAATGTTTCTTCAATATGCGTATCACCCCCGCGGAAACTTCTATTGAATTTAGGGTTTTGATAAACAGACTTCTAACTGAAAATAAGTTTATAAAATTATATTAATTCTAACTTTTCAATTTACCCTAAATGAAATATTAGATAATTAGGTACCAATCTGAACAACATCAAAAGTATAAAGCAGTAATTAACAAAAAAATATAGGGTTTGATAAACAAATCATGTAAAATTTGAGGGGCTGTTATTTTTATTTTTCCAAAACTAAGTTCATCTATAAATACCAAAGACTTTGCTTGATCCAGACTCAAACCAAATTTCCCCATTACTTACACCAATACACAGAGAGTTACTTACACTACTAATACACAAGCACACATTCAGACAATTTCAATGGAGAAGATATCAAATTTGTTAGAAGACAAGCCAGTGGTGATATTCAGCAAGACATCGTGCTGTATGAGTCACACGATCAAGTCGCTTATATCTGGATACGGTGCGAATCCAACGGTGTACGAGCTAGATGAGATGTCTAATGGAGCAGAAGTCGAAAGAGCACTAGCCGAGCTTGGATGCAAACCGACCGTGCCAGCTGTGTTTATAGGACAACAGCTCGTCGGTGGTGCAAATCAGCTTATGTCTCTTCAAGTCAGGAACCAACTAGGCTCGTTGCTCCGAAGAGCTGGAGCCATATGGATTTAAGACTTTTAATGTCTTAATTTCGAGATGCATATATAGCTATATATATATCTTCTAGTATAGATCAGTGACTGAAACGTATATGTGTTTATGCTTCAAACACTACGAGATGATCAATGTTTGAAGCATATATATTAATATATATAGGTGTAAGTTCAGGAAGAAAAAGAATAAAAAAGCAGTTTGATACAGTTTCGCTTTTGTGTTTTGAATGCAATCGCAATTGTTTAGTTAGGAATAAAATCGTATTTGCATCATATGTATTTACCTAATTACCTGAGGACGTTATATATATAAAAGTGTTATATCAGTTTTTATTGCCTTGTGTTATGGTGCATTTCTTATAAAATTATAACATTCAAGAAAAAATAACAAAATAACATTTCTTAGGTATCTACAATTTCAAGTCATACAAAGTCAGTAGGAAATGTGATGTAGAGTAGCGGTTGATCATATATGATAGCAAATCTGTTAAGTCTGTTAGCAAAGCTTGAAAATATTGAAATTTAAAAAACAAAACTCTACCTCCTCTCCAACACGATCAAACTATGGACACAAGCAGTCTTGCCAACAACTTCAATAATATGATCAAAATCAGCTAAACAGAACCCAAACGAAAAGCCGCCTCCTTCAACAAAATGGATACCATCATCATCTCCCTCATAATCTCCTCCCTCAGCATGGGTAAATGAGCATCAAATTCTTGGTACATGCATGCCACACTAATAGTTCCAGTCCATGGTAACTTTCTTAAATCTCTACTGGTTTTCTCCGAGTCGCGATAAACCAATACAGTGACAAAACCTTTCTTCCGTTGAGATTCGATGAAATGTCTTCCCACACATGATGGGACATCGTAAATAGACTATCCCAAAAAGAAAAAAAAAAGAATTGAACAACATTAGAACAGATGAAATACAGAGGCGTATTATACTTTTAATACATATGGGATCTATTGAGCTCATGATTCGTCCCAAGGATGTTACCATCAACATTGGAAAAGTTGCTCCTATTCCAGTATGTTCATTCCCTGGTGAAAGTTGGAAAGCAATTGTATATGAGTACAAACTTGCATGCTTGACTTGGTGGATGGATCCCATAAGGCCAAGGAAGATCAGGTTTGCAACTTGGAAAGCATCTAGTGGTGAAGGACACAAGAATGAGCATATAAGCAGATGAGCAGATGGAATCTAGCTATTTACCTTTGTATGAGTTTTTATCTAAAACAATATCTGATCTCTTTCAGTTTTTTTGGTTCTCTTTTTAGATTCCTATGGATACCTATAATGAAATTATTCTATGAGAGAATGCAGTCTTTTGCTTCTGTTTTGAGACAATCATATTTCAGAATTTTGATATATGAGATTAAATGTGGCATGCTTTGTTTTCTTTTGCGTAAAAGAACAACATTAGAACAAAGCTAAGCTGTTATTAAACTTCAAAAATATTGGAATTTAACTAACATTAGCCAATATTAAAGACAAATTTGGTGCAAAAATATCATTTAGAATATTAAATCTAGATATATCTTCTTTTAGAAAGTAATGAAAGCCATTTTCCATAATAAAAATTTAATAATAATAACAGCAAAAAGTATAGATTAAGATGCAAGGCTTGGTATTATCATAGATAATCAACATTATCATAAATAATCAATGTTATCAACATTATGTTAGCTACAACATTATTGGCTAACATAATACAAAAATGGGATGTAAATTAGAGGAACCTTTAATTAGTTCAATGCTCACCTAAACATTAATTAGGTAAAGTGTGTATTTATATATTTACGGAAGATGTGAATGAACTTTGACTTCTCTATTATATTTTGATTTTATTCCCCTAATCTTTTTTATTATGTTTATGGACTGGTGTTTTCCAGATCAAACGACGGCGTCGTATTTTGCCAGAGTAGCGTCGTATTATTTCAGTAGTAACGGCATCATATTATTGCCAGAATACAACGGCCTATTGCAAGAGTCTGCGTCGTTTATCGCAAGAGTACACCACATCGTATTTAATACCTGAAGCACAACGGCGTCGTATAGTGCATACTCTTGCAGCATGCACAATTTTTTACATAGCAAAGACCAGAAGAAAACACCAATCGGTCCATCTCTCACATTTCACAAAAACAACTATAAAAACACTCATTCTTTAATTATAAAGTATTAAAGCTATACAAAAACACATGCAGTCACAAATCAAACTCCCCAACATAAAAAGAAACACTCATTCTTTAAAAATCAAGAAACAGAGTGTCGTCTTTTTCTCTGAAACAAGAAACGACTCTCAGAACTTGCCTTGCCACTGAAGGAAGGTTTAAGACTACTGAAACTGAAGAGAGAATTGAGTTTACTTATCTTCTTAGCAAATGACTTGAAAAGCTTAGTCCCTGGGTTAGATTTCACGAGTTCTTGCTTAATCGAGATGTGATCTTTCTCTAGATCCGTTAATCTCATCCTCATCCTCGCAACCTCAAGCTTTAGCTCTCTGTTTTCTCTCCTCACCGACGCATAATTATCTCTTGGAGATATCGCTCCACTTCCTTGCGTTTCAAGCAAAACATACAAACAAACAAAAAACGTTTTAGACTTGCATTAGATGGGTGTTTACTAGAAGAGGTCTGACAATAGGGGTAAAAAGGTAATTTACCTGCTCCACTTCCTGACCGTTGAGGAAACTGATGACAGTTACTGCTGAATAGAAACTGAGTAGGACCAATGCTACTGCTCATTGCGTTTCTAAGTCTGATCTGCTCAAAGTACAACACTTGTACGGCCATTTGCACAGGTAATCTCTCGTTCTGAGCCGCGTGGCTACAAGCTTCTTGTGATAGTTTCTGTGAATCTATCGTCTTACAGAGACGATAACGCTCCGAATCCTTTATATTTGGATGAACCTGTCACACCAAAAAAAACAACAACCTTATATGAGTACTTCTGGCAATTTCAAAGAACGAAACAAAGATTGATGATTTTCTTACTTTGAGGTAAATGTCAACGGCTCGATAGAGTCCATCACTGATGATACGAGCATGATCTGGTAAGAGTTCTGCTAAAGCTATAAACTTTGAAGTTGTGAGATTTGGATCCATTGCTATCTCTGCTAGATAGTTATCCATTAGCTTCGATACTTTTAGGATTGAACTCTGTTTTGGAGACCCGGGACTGTCGAAATCGTAGATCATCTCTGTTTCGTCTCTAAATTGACGATGATGATGTTGTTCTTCTTCGTCATCGTCTTCATCGAGGTTCAAGAATATAGAAAAGATTCTCAAGATAGAATCAATGTCGTACATGGTGCTGTTGATTCCGTTGGGATTTATCGGAATCAAGACATCTTCGAGGATGGCTTGGTCCAACTGCAGACCGATCCTTCGTTCTAAATCTGATCTACACGATCCTGAGGAAGGGGATGATGATGTTGCGATGACCATTTTGAGAAGACTTGAAAGGAACGCCATTGGAACAGAGCTTCTTCTTCCTTGTGTTGGAAGCAACCTCACTATTGTTTCCACAATCAATCGCTGTTTCTTCTTACATTCCACATCAAGAACCCTGTCTTTCTCCAGTTTCGGATCGCGAACCATTAGCCCTTGAAGAGACTTATTCGTGTAACTTATTAGAATCTTGCTGATCACGTCTTGTCTTAACCCTTTGGACTTAACCGCAGAGACAACTGTCTGGAAGAAATCAAGATTCAGAATAGCTAGTGATTTCCCCCACCAGTCTAACGGAGTTTCTGGTTCGATATTTGTACCTGAAAACGTATAATCGAGCTTTAAAAGACCAGAGGTTAGCTGTTCCTTGCAGGCATTGTTGGCAATAGCTATGATTAACCGATTCACCAAGTTGAGATCTTCAGAGACTGGGATTAGGGTTTCGCAATGATGTAGAACGATGATGGAATTAGAAATACTCGGGAAGATTGTCTCTTTCAAGAAATGTTCTGTTTTAGTAGCGAGATTATCCTCTGAGAAATCCTCTGTCATCTCAAGATAATGAGATGCACAACGAAGCTTAGCTATGTTAAGAAGGTTGATTTCAATGTTGATTCCATAACAAAACTTAGCTGCGAGCTCAAAAGCCTCAGATCCTCCCGGAGCATTCGAGAGACAAATATTACAGATTTTTGGATCCGCTAGAAGCTTTCGGATTTTTCCACTCCGAGACACAAGAGGAAACTGAGAAAATGAAAACAACAAGTAACAGTTGAAAAAAAACTTCAACACAACTCAAGAACAGAGGATGCTCTGTTTTTAAGGTTCTTGTGTTTGCTTTTTTACCTTATGAAGACAGAAACTGGAAGATCCAACTTGAACTGTAAGATCACTAGAGACATCGGAGATCGGCCTGCAAAAACAGATAAAAATCCATTAAGGTTCCGAGATTTTTATATAACCAAAAGGATTTCTGAAACATATGAATGAAGGGATCTGTGTGGACTTGAATTTGACGATCATATAAGAAGTGCTTCTATATTCCATGACTCCAACGCTAAGATTCTAGGATAACGAAACAGTGAAATTTATCGCCAAAAATAGTGTATTCTTTTCCTGGTTTTGAAAACATTTTTCAGATTCACAAAGGGACCTTTAAGGTTTTGTCTACATCAAACTTTTTCAAGTGAAGACAGAACCAGATGACTTGTTAATGTACGGATATGTTCCACATAGATACAAAAGAAGATGAAGAAATTATTGGTTTTGATGAACAGTAGTATAAATAAAAATAACTTGTGGCTACAGATTCACATCACACATAAGATTGAATCTTTAGCTGAAATTTCATCAGAAAGAACAAATGTTTAATTCTTTTTCTCTGACAGTTTTAATCATCGAATCTGCGTCGAGAAAACAAATACTATATGAATGCAGACGACACAAGAAGAACCATTTTCAGTAACATACTTTGTTTTTTTTTTGGTAACAATAATTACAAAAGTGTTTTTTTTGGAACAGAGACTATAAGTGTTACCATTCAGAGGCATGCCTGATACTTGAATTGAGACGAAACCCTCTCTTTCCTGTGAAAGCTGGCTTCAATTCTCCGACTGTAACAAGTCCCATTTTCTCTCCTCTCTCTCTCTTTCTTTCTCTTCGTCACAAGGAACAACAACAAGGAGAAGAGCTCTTGCAGTTGTAATACTGCAGTGAATGTACGTAGTTAATGATACAAACAAAAAGAAAAGGTAGAGAAAAGGGTTTTTGATTTAATCGGGTTAATTAATTCTACTAATTGCGTGTAAAGCTGGGGAAGATCATTATTAAGCGAGTGAAAATCAAATGCATGTAATGTATAAAAACATATTAGTTTCTGCTAGGGATCCTTTGAGGCATTCCCATCCATTATTATGGGCTAAGGTTTCTTCTATCTTTCTGATGTTGATCCTATGGTAATCGTAATGATTATGTCCACTCTTGTTTGCTCAGAATTCTATTATAACAAAAAAATTAAGATGATCATTAATCTGATTTTGCTATATACACTCTATTACTCTGTCTGTCTTTTAATTATATAAGGGTTTTATAATGTAAAGTTTCATAAATATAAGAAATAAAAGGAAATATCTGTGTCATGTGAATAATTTGATGAGACCAAGCTTTAAGATCACTCCATGCTTTTAATTTTGGAAAATGTATTGTTTGTGTGTGTGGTCCAAACAAATTAGGGACTAACCTTTGCTTTGGTTAGAAAAAAATAAAAAATAAAGGAGAATGAACGCTGTAGTAGTGATTACACCGATTGAGATAGTATAATTTAGCTTTAAAGGCTGTTAATGTAATGATGTTAGGCTGATCAAAATTCTCGAGCCCCTCGAAAACCTATAATTTTATATACTCCATATTTTATGGTAATTATTATGATAAACTCTAACACTTCATGATGGATCAGGTTATCACTATCTATTTTTTAGTTGTTCGTTTGATTGTGTAAGGTTGACCAATAACTAAATTACTGCTATCATACACCAAACGAACATCAGGGTAAGTACATAAATTAAGGCATTGTTAATTTTGTTTCGGGGAGTTTCGAGTTTTGTTCATTCTTAATCAAAGATTAGGATAATCAGGTTATTGTAATACGAAAGAAATAAAGAAAACGTTGGTTTTTCATCAGAATTAATATTTTTCCTTTTGGTATATATATATATATATATTTTTTTTTTCTCTGGAATTTCAGATTAAATAATATACAATTATTTGCTTAACCGAGAAGTTTAACACTCCATCAATGAAATTTTTATATTTTCTCCTTTCTATATATAAAATTAATATTTTTGTCATAAAAATTAGGAACAAAAAAAAATAAAAAAAAATCGTTATCATCATCTGATCCTCTTCCTCGGTTAGCGTACTGTGAATACAATACAGTCTTTGTAAATTGAATCACTTCCAGTGCAAACTTGAAGCTAATCTAATGAAAAATTAGGGTTTTTTTTTTGGTCCTTTTCTATCTTTGCGTCTTATTTGGGAATTCGATTAGATTCCGCTGGAATAATGGTGGAGAGACGGAGTCCTCTGGTTCTATCATCCACCAGAACTACACTCTGTTCAGTGCTCAATTCGTTGCAACCCGTCTCTTCCGATGGCGAACGAGTTCTGCTGAGTCACGACGGGGTTGTTTCGGGTGGATCCGTTAGGTTGTCTGCGGGGATTCTCCGGTGCCACGATGATTCGAAATTGGATACTTTGGATGACTCTTCATTGGTGGGACTCTCCACTCAACTGCTCAAGAGACTATCTATCAACTCTGGTTCTTTGGTAAGTCCCTTTTTTTTTGAAAATAAAAAATCTTGTTCTCCTTTTTTTTTTGTAGGATTGTGGTTAACATTGAGTGATTATAAATGTTAGGTTGTTGTCAAGAACATTGAGATAGGCATTCACCGGGTTGCACAAGTTGTTGTGCTTGATCCTCCCAACAAGCTTGAAGATGCATCTCTCACTAGAATACCTGTTTCGGGCTCTCTTCATACGATGCTTGTCTTTCCCACTTATGATTTGATGGGACACCAGTTATTATTAGATCAAGAGGTTGCTTACTTGTCCCCAATGTTAGCTTTTAATCTTAGTTTGCACATATCTTGCTTGAAATCCTTTGTTCATCGAGGAAACGAGGTCTTAGAGAAGTATTTTGAAGCTAAGTTTGACGAGGAGTTAATTGAAAAATCTGCGTCCGAAGATGAGTCAAAGATTGGTTTGGATTTGGAACCTGTGTCCGAAGTTCCAGGCTATGCATCACATCTGAGAGTTTCTTTTGTTAAAATCCCAGAGTGTGGTTCCATTCAATCCCTGAAAGTCAATTCGTCGTTTGAAGCTGAAGAGCGACAAGGGTTAATAGATTCCGCATTGCATAAGTATTTTGGAACTGATAGACATCTGTCGAGAGGCGATATATTTCGCGTTTACATTGACTGGAACTGTGGTTCAAGTATATGTATTCCATGTAGTCAAAGGTTGTGCTCAGAAGGCGATGACTTTATATATTTCAAGGTAATATATTATGTTTTTTGTTTGGCTAGAAAAAGGCTCATTTTTGCCAGACCTTATTGAAACTTTAGTTACTCTGCGCAGGTCGTTGCGATGGAACCTTCTAATGAGAGGTTTCTTCGAGTCAATCATTCCCAAACCGCCCTTGTCCTTGGAGGAACTGTCTCTTCTGGTCTTCCACCAGACTTGCTGGTTTCTAGATCAAAGGTTCCTATGCCCTTACAGGAGGACATAGTAAATATTTTGGCATCGGTGCTTTCGCCACCTCTCTGTCCATCAGCACTCGCCTCAAAACTCAGGGTTGCTGTTTTATTGCATGGTCTTCCAGGTACATATGCTTCTATTTCATTAACAATATTCTTCACCTTCATATCTCTAGTTAAGTTTTAAACTTTATCTGGAGAACAATGTTAAGGAAAGACTAGGAAGAGACTAGGAAGAGACTTGTTTTTGTGTTCCCATTTACGGTGATTTGAGAGATCCAAAAATTTGTACATAAATGAATCAGGTGCTAATAGCTTTTTTTATCTAATGCTTGTTTAAGGATGCGGGAAGAAAACTGTTGTTAACTATGTTGCTAGGAGGTTGGGGCTGCATGTAGTCGAATATAGTTGTCACAGTTTATTAGCATCTTCTGAGAGGAAAACATCTGCTGCGTTGGCCCAGACTTTTAATATGGCAAGAAGGTAAAAGGGCTTGTATTTTTTTGTCTTCTTTCAGATATTCCTTATTTGTACTACGCACATGGACATGCTACTTTATATGCTCTGCATTCAGTGAAAATTACTATAACTTCATAATATTGTAAACATATTTATCAACAGCTTGGTGAATGCCTTGTTTTCATTGTCACAGATATTCACCAACGATACTTCTGCTCCGGCATTTTGATGTGTTTAAAAATCTGGGCTCTCAGGATGGCTCAATGGGTGATCGAGTTGGCGTGTCCTCTGAGATTGCATCAGTTATTAGGGAACTCACTGAGCCAGTTTCTAATAGTGAATACAGTTCCATGGAAGAACATTCAGATATCAATATTGTAAGATTTGCATTTCTTTCCTTGGTTCTCCACTGCATGGTGAATATTTTATTCACCAGCAATATTGATTTCAAAAATCCATCCTCTCTTGATGCCTTATCTGTATATCTGCTAATGCAGTCTGTAGAAGTTGGGAAGTTTAGGGGACATCAAGTGCTTTTGATCGCATCTGCTGAAAGTACTGAGGGTCTCTCTCCAACAATCAGGCGTTGTTTCAGTCATGAAATACGTATGGGTTCTTTGAATGACGAACAGAGATCAGAGATGCTGTCTCAGTCACTCCAAGGTGTTTCTCAACTCCTTAATGTATGTGAGTACATTGTTCCATAATTCAAGTATTTGTGTTTTGATATAGATACCAAACAAATCCAATTATTTCGTCTATTTTCAAACTATAATTAACAACTCCAGGCTTGATGCTTAGATATTTTCACATTGTAGACCAGCTCAGGCGATTTTTTGAAAGGAATGGTGGGACAGACTTCTGGCTTCGTTCCTCGGGACTTGCGTGCTCTTGTAGCTGATGCTGGTGCCAACTTATTCATCAGTCAAGAGTCCGAGACCAAGAAAATTAATTACCTGTCAGATAATCTTAGTGGAGTTGATGTAATAGACAAGGCAAGCCAATTAGGTAACAGCAGTGAGAGATTAACAGGTGAGGAAGACTTTACTAAAGCTTTGGACAGATCAAAGAAGAGAAATGCATCAGCCCTTGGTGCTCCTAAGGTAACATAAGCATCGGGTTTTTTTGCTGTGGTGTTTCTCGTTTCCTTTCCTATTTATGAGACAGCTTTGCATAATCAGTACTGGAGATGCATATAACTTTTATTTCTATTCTTAGGTTCCAAATGTGAAATGGGATGATGTTGGTGGGCTTGAGGATGTGAAGACATCGATATTGGACACAGTTCAATTACCTCTCCTGCATAAAGATTTATTTTCTTCTGGATTGCGTAAACGTTCTGGTGTGCTTCTCTATGGCCCTCCAGGAACAGGGAAAGTAAGTAACCCGTTTTTGTTTTGTGACTTTTAACGTCTGTTAATAGTCTGTTTCTGGCAGTTATATCTGTGGTTTTTTAATTGAAATTTATAGACTTTACTGGCAAAAGCTGTGGCGACAGAGTGCTCCTTAAATTTCCTCAGTGTAAAAGGTCCAGAATTGATCAACATGTATATTGGAGAGTCGGAGAAAAATGTTCGAGATATATTCGAAAAGGTAATTTATTTTTCTTCTTCCCTACTAGAAACCTATTAAATCTATGGGCCTGATTTCTAAAGTAATGTGTTTTCTTCAATTGCAGGCGAGGTCAGCCCGGCCTTGTGTGATCTTCTTTGATGAGCTTGATTCTCTTGCTCCAGCTCGAGGTGCTTCTGGTGATTCTGGAGGAGTCATGGATCGAGTGGTCTCTCAGATGCTTGCAGAGATCGATGGACTCAGCGATTCATCCCAGGATCTGTTTATCATAGGGGCAAGCAACAGACCTGACTTGATTGATCCAGCTCTTTTACGACCTGGCAGATTCGACAAACTTCTATATGTTGGAGTCAATGCTGATGCATCTTACAGGGAAAGGTTACGCATCTAAACAATCAAAAGCATGATTTTATTTTTCCAGTGACAAAAAACAAGAAGCTCCCTGATTCTTGGTTGACAGGGTCCTTAAAGCACTTACTCGGAAATTTAAGTTAAGCGAAGATGTATCTCTTTATTCAGTAGCAAAGAAGTGTCCCTCTACATTCACTGGCGCTGATATGTATGCATTGTGNAGAGAGAGAGAGAGAGAGAGAGAGAGAGAGAGAGAGAGAGAGAGAGAGAGAGAGAGAGAGAGAGAGAGAGAGAGAGAGAGAGAGAGAGAGAGAGAGAGAGAGACAGAGAGGGTTACTACTTTTAAGACTATATATGTCTCTAATATTCTGTGTAAAAGTTTATTTAAATCACGTTCTATCTGCATACTTGGCAAATGCAGGTCTCAAAATCAGATTCAGGGGATTTTCCTCCAGAAGATGATCCAGATTCAGTTGTTGTAGAGTATGTAGATTTTATAAAGGTAAAAACCTCCATCTACTTCAAAGAGTTGCCATTTTCATGGTTGGGTAGAAATGTTATTTTGGTTTGATTCGGTTTAGTCAGTGGAAAGTTCTATACCGAAATAGAATCAAAAGTTTTTGTTTGGTTTGGTTCGAAGCAAAACACAGGAGTCGGATTAAAAATGCAAAGTATATCAAAGCTGTGGTATTTACTTTCCTGAGAGATCTCAGGTTTCATGTGTTATAATGATTCGCACTCGTGTTTTTTCTGTAGGCAATGGATCAGCTCTCGCCATCGCTCTCCGTAGCTGAGCTTAAGAAGTATGAGATGCTTCGAGATCAATTTGAAGGCCGTTCGAGTTAAACCCCTCTCAGTAAGAACAGCAATCAAATGACATTACGACCCAAACTAGCATACAAATTACCGAGCTGCTGAAATCTATTTGCCTTTGAATATAACAGTCAGCTTTGTTATTACACATGTCTATTGAGTTTGATATCTATGTCGACATGAAAAAAGAGATTAAGTGCAAAACTAATAATAAGACAAATCTACAAAACGTGTTGTCACCAACAANAAAAAAAAAAAAAAAAAAAAAAAAAAAAAAAGACAAGCAAACCGTGACATCATCACGTGGAGAGCTGGTCCGAAATCAATTTGAGTTTTTTTTTTTCTTTTAGGAAATTAATTTTGTTGGGTAAAAAAAAAATGTTTGTTGTTAATTTGCTGTTTGGTTCGAGAAAATAGAGACAAGAAGAAGAGAATGAGGAGGAGGAGGAATCAAAAAAACGGAATTTTGAATTTTACAACGTGAGGTATAATAAATCTCCGCTTCGATCTCCTTCTCTCAGAGCTCCTCTTCTCTTAGCTCTATTCCAAATTTGCTCCAATCTTGCGTCTTAGCTTTTTGGTAATCTGAATCCGTTCTGGAGCATTTCCATAGGCTGCTTTGTTCAAGTCTCTATGCTGTAATTTGGGTATTATTTAAGAGTTTGCTTTGATCTCGATCTGGGTTTTGTCTGAGAAATCTCGGAAGAGATTATTATTATTAGCTTCTTCGATTGATAGATAGGATATGAGATAGGTGGGGGGGGG
>NC_025698.1:944654-948467 GCF_000633955.1 Camelina sativa | reverse complement strand
GGGAGGGTTTTAGATGATTTCGGTGAGCAGCAGCGATGCTAGAAGCGAATTAGGGTTAGGGTTTGCTGGATTAGGTGAAGATATAATGGAAGATAGCGACTTTGAGGAAGAAAGCACACATTCTTATGTTTCTTGCGTTGACCCAGATGTTGCTCTCTCTTATATTGTAAGCCCTCCTTCTTCCAACCATGTTGTTTTCTTCTCACTACTACTTAGAATCCTCTTTTTATTTATAAAAAAAAGTTTCCGTTTTTTTTAGGATGAGAAACTCGAAAACGTGTTGGGACATTTTCAGAAAGATTTTGAAGGTGGAGTCTCTGCTGAAAATTTGGGTAAGTTTCTTTCTTGTTTGTTTGTATAATAAACATGTGTGTTGTTTTCTTAAGTTTTTACCTTTGAGGCGTCTCTCTCATATTTATGAATTGAAATGTTTTGTAGGTGCAAAGTTTGGTGGCTATGGTTCGTTTTTGTCTATGTACCAGAGATCTCCTGTTTGTTCACGTCCTAAGACTCTACCAGAAGTTCAACAAAACCAAGTGGTAAGATCACTGAACAACTCAGAACTCCCATAAAGCTTTTTATGTCAATTTTTCTGCTGCTTAAAGTGCAATTTATTTTATAGGTGGGTCGATCTAATTGCTCAGCTTCATCGGTTGTACCTCAAGTATCAGTATCCGGATCCGCTTCAAAGGCTCCTGCTTCCGATGTTTTGGTCAAATTTAAAAAGTTCGTCAATTCAAGTAATATAGGGACACCTGATAGTAAACATATATCTGACACAAAAACGTCTTGTTCTGCTTCATCAAATCATAAGACTCTCAGACTTCGTATCAAAGTGGGTTCAAGTGACCTCTCATCACTGAAGAACGTTTCAACCTTTAGTAAAGAAGGCCTCAATATGCCACTATCAGGAGGATCAAGGGTGAATTACCTCTCAGAAGTTGAAGAAGACTTACTGAATGGGATTTGCCATTCGCCCACTAAAATTCTTATGGTGATTTTTTTTCTTCTATTTCTGTTTCTGCTTAGAAAGTTGAGCAATGATGAAATATTACTTTGACATATTACTTTGTTTGTAGGCAATGGTGTCATTCCCTTTGCATAAAGATCAGCTGTTATCACCTCTCTCTGATGATCTTCTTCTGTTGGGAAAGAGAGAAAAGATTACGAAAGATGCTAGATATAGTTCTGTCAACAAGTCAGACTCAAAAAGTACACAGGATGTTATGGGTGTTTCGGATTCACAAAAGCGTGCTGGTAAGTTTTCTATTGGGAAGAAGCAGAAAAAGGAGAGGGTAAAGTATATGCCACCGTCAAACAAGCTTGATAGAAATCATATTGTATCCAATACTGAAAAAGAGGCTGACAAAGATTTCTGTGAGGAGCTTGTTTCCAAGACTATGAAGCTTCCGCTTTTGTCCTGTCTGTCACCGTCATATATCCACCCGGTAAAAGAGATTGACAAAGTATCAGATTATAATGTGGAGGGTACATCAAGAGGAACGAACAACATTGACCAAGATGCATCGTTGATGGATTCAAAGCCTGATCTAGAAGATAATATAGTGGCATTTTCAGATCGAAGTGTTAAGGGAACTGAAAGTATTAACGCAAGAAAAGACACGTACCTGAAAAACGGCGAACCCCTAAACTCATTGGAAAGTAAATCCAAGCGGGAGAAAGCTCCAAGTATTGAACATGCAGATTATTCTTCGGTGGTTAAGGGTAGTCAGAGCGAGACAAGGAATGAATTAAAGTCAAAACTGCCTAAAGCACAGAAGTCACAAAAAAGTTCAAGCTCCATCGTTGCCATGAGTAGTTTGAGAGGCGAGGATGCTGCTGTTAATATAATTAAGAAGAATGTACCAGATATATTGCAGGAAGATATTGGAGGATGCAAACACGTGAATAAGGGACTCTCTGGTTTTTCTAAAGAATCAAAAGAAGAAAAACAAAGTAGCCCAGTACCTAAAGCTGAGAAAGAAAAGCTTTCAGCAGAAAATGCATCGGAGGAGAATTTCAACAGCGTTAAAAATGATGAAGAGGGATGTGACCATCTAAATTTGCTATGTGAACCAGATTTGAAACGCCCTATTAAGTTGCGTGATTTGAATGAAGACAGGCACAACACTAAGCAGAGTGTTAGACAGGAAGTGAAAAATAAGCATTCTGTTGAAGGTATTATTCGTGAAAGATATTGATTTTCCTTTTAATATATACTTCGTGTACTATCTGATGTGCTTGATGAATACACATGTAGGAGGAATGGAAAATATGGGAATGGAATCTGAAAAGGAACTTTCTGGGACTTCCAAGAAACCGAAGACTAGAAGATCACGATTTTCCGCTGTTGATCAACCTGAATCCAAGAATTCCAACAAAATTCTGGACGTTTTAGCTAATAACAATACTACGATTGCTCAAGCCTCAGCTGAAAGTATCAAGGATAATGCTAAGGCTTCCTCGCATGGCGAACGTGATGACAGAAAGAGGAAACTGAAGGAAACTAAAGAAAGTGGAGAATGTATGAGAATTAGAGAAGCTACAGTAATGGTGTCAAGTGGTGAGAACGTTAGAAAGAAAAAGAGGCTAAAGGGTTCAAGTTGTGATGAAAAGGAGTTGCCTTTTAGTAGTGAAAGTTGTGATAAGGACAGAAGAGTTAGTCAGGAAAATGGGAGAGATAGTGCTTCTCATCTACCTTTTACAACGTCCTCTCCGAGTTTATGTAAGGATTTGGGCTCCGAAATTATCAAAAATAGTGTCCACGAAGCCAAAGGTTCACTAGTTGAATCAGTTGCCCCTTCAGCCTTGAGGGTGTTAGACTCACGTGAGCTTAAATCAGGAAGAATTTCAGAAAGTGATAAATACCATGATACTGACTGTAATGCTGGTGATACGTTAAAAAGATGCCGAGATGGTGAAGCTTATAGCACTATCGATAAACAAGGGACAACAAAGAAGCCTGCAGAAAATTCCAAGGATAGAGAGAGAGCATACGGTGGGAATTGTTCTATTGAAAACTTTAAACCAAAGAAGTCAGGGAGAATTTCTGGTGAAAATTGCATACAGGGTGACTCTCAGCAAAAGAGTAGGGAAGGGGGCTCATCTACACCTTCGAAAGATAATAAATGGGGTACGGTGAATGAAGTGCAAGATCTTGGCACTGCTGTTAAAATAAAAACAAAAGAAAGCAGGAGCAAGAAAAGACCTGCTAAAGGGGTTTCTATGGAAAGTAACATAGAAGACTCTAGGGAATATCAAGATCCTAATACTAAGCTAGATAGAAGTGGTAGTCTATTTCCTTCTCCACAGAAACCTGATACAGCAAAAACTTCTCGTGGGAGAAGCAACCACTTGGAAGTGACCACTGAGAAATTAGAGAATAAATCAGCTTCACCAGCTGGCACAGATCAAGTTGAAGTTTTGGGTCACGGTAGTGAGACATCAAATACAAAGAAACAGATACTGCGAAATGAGAATCACAGTGTGACCCACAATGAAGGTTCGCGAAACCAAAAGCAAAATGGAAGTAGGCATAAGGATCATGTTGGCTTAAGCCCTTTGAAAAAGGAATCCACAAGTCAAGCTGTGTCCAACTCAATCAAAGAGGCTACAGACTTGAAACACATGGCTGATCGTCTTAAGGTTTGCATATTTATGGGAAATGTTGCAGTGGTTATGTATGTTGTTGCACCCCGGGCTTAACATTGACAGTAACCTTTTGCAGAATGCTGGGTCCAATCACGAGAGCACAGGTGTTTACTTTCAGGCAGCGCTTAAGTTTCTTCATGGTGCCTCCCTTTTGGAGTCTTC
>NC_025698.1:922882-942235 GCF_000633955.1 Camelina sativa | reverse complement strand
ACTGTTTATGCAACAGGTTCTGTGCTCATGAATACGAGAAAAATAAAGATATGGGGGCAGCTGCTCTGGCTTATAAATGTATGGAAGTAGCTTATTTAAGGATAACTTATGCTTCCCATGGTAACATAGGCAGATGCAGATATGAGTTGCAAGCAGCTTTGCAAGTGATTCCTTCAGGTATTTATTATAAGATTCTTGGATGGCCTTTTTTCTGTGAATTCATCTAAAAACATCCTAGTATTTTTGTACTTGCCGTATTTACAACGAATGGGCTATATACTGTATGTAAACTATATGCGGAAAAGCCACTAACCACTTGGGCTGCATTTAGTGGTTGAAAAACAAGTTTCGCAGAACAAATCTTCAAGTAGATGGGTGGCTCGTTTGTTGTTTTGTGAAAAAAAAAATTAAAACTTCTATTAGTAGATTAAGACCGATACAAGATTGTATTGACGAATAAAGATGGTGTTCCTATTTGTTGTAGCTTGTAAGCATGATCNACTCGATTTGTTGTGCACCACTTGGAAGTGAGATAGCTGCATCCTTCTGTTAGTCAACGCAACTAAGTCCCCCAATTTACTATTTAGAGGGAGCCTTTCACTGTGATGGTACTTCTTCATGTTGCCCTCTAATTTTCGCACAGCTGCTGCATAGCCTATAGATATTTCTAGCATGTCAAGACGTTTTAGTGAAGCCTGTCCTGATGTAAGAATTTTATACTGTTTATGCAACAGGTTCTGTGCTCATGAATACGAGAAAAATAAAGATATGGGGGCAGCTGCTCTGGCTTATAAATGTATGGAAGTAGCTTATTTAAGGATAACTTATGCTTCCCATGGTAACATAGGCAGATGCAGATATGAGTTGCAAGCAGCTTTGCAAGTGATTCCTTCAGGTATTTATTATAAGATTCTTGGATGGCCTTTTTTCTGTGAATTCATCTAAAAACATCCTAGTATTTTTGTACTTGCCGTATTTACAACGAATGGGCTATATACTGTATGTAAACTATATGCGGAAAAGCCACTAACCACTTGGGCTGCATTTAGTGGTTGAAAAACAAGTTTCGCAGAACAAATCTTCAAGTAGATGGGTGGCTCGTTTGTTGTTTTGTGAAAAAAAAAATTAAAACTTCTATTAGTAGATTAAGACCGATACAAGATTGTATTGACGAATAAAGATGGTGTTCCTATTTGTTGTAGCTTGTAAGCATGATCATGATGAATGATTTTTTCATCTTGTTTGGGTTTCAAACAGGCGAGTCTCCGTCCTTTGCTTCTGATGGTGAAAATTCAAACCATACATTGGCAGCAGAAAAGGTTGCTTTGTCGAACACTGTGAGATCATCTCCTAGCGTAACTGGAAATCATGTTATCTCTTCAGGAAACAATTCCTCATTGTCACAGCTTTTGGCATTTGTAAGTGCAGCTATGTTACTCTTGTGATTTGATGAGGTGCCGTAAAATAGTTTGTACTTAAAGTTTATGTTTACAAAAGCTGTTCTAGTGCTGGATTTAAACGACTAAATAATTCCAGTCTAAGTAGTCTGTGAAAATATCAACAGGTTTTTTAGCAACGTATTGAGATAATTGCTTGCTTGAGCAACATGAATAGAAATCATCTTCAAACCTAGCATCATTTTATCACCATGACATTGGTCACCAAAAACAGTGGTTGGAGTGTAGATGATCCATCATTTACTCGTTTTTTCCTCTTGTGAAAGTTGTGCCATTGATCTGAATCGTGCGGTTGAATTGAATTGTTTTGGTCTTGCAGTCGCAACATGTAAACGCTGCTATGGATGCCTCGAGAAAAGCGCAGATCGCATTTGCAGCTGCAAAGGGAAAATCCAAAAACAGTAATGATGATGGAATAACATCCATCAAAAGAGCTCTTGACTTCAATTTTCAGGACATGGAGAAACTGTTGCATGTGGTGAGGCTTGCGATGGAATCCATAAACCGGTGATTATGGAATTATACAATCTCAGTTTTTCAATACTCCCACACATGCCATTCTCAGGGAGAAAGAAAGGAAAGCGACCTTGGAAGATACAAAGGCCTATAGATAAACATGTTTGTTCTCGCTCAAGTGTATAGTGGTTAGGACCTCGATTTGTGAGACTTGCTCAAGATTAAAAGACTAAAGTTACCATCTCGTGTTTTGTGTGTATAATTAATTGTACATAAAAAATATAAGAGAGCATTAGGAAGAGGTTCCAAGGACAGTGAAACTAACTAAAATGACTCAATCAAAGCTTTGTGGCAGTTGTGTTTTGAAAGAGGGGGAATTTGTTTTTTTAGCTTCTCCATTTTAGATCTGCCAATTATTATGAAAATATATTAAAATAATCAAAGCTTCCAACCCTATAAAATCACCCACAAAGTAAATATGGCGACACAATATTGTCAGGAAAACGAAGGTGAAGAGAAATTTGTTCTTTTTCCAATGATCCGACAAAAAGAATGGAAGGTCATTTACAAAACCGAAAACCAAAAAAAAAGAAGAAAAGAATAACACCCCTTTGTTTTTTTTTTTAAAACTCATTGTGACTAAGCTAGATACTTAAAAGTGTTGGGGTTTTCGCTATCCCTTTCCAAATAATCTCTGGTGATCAAGTCTTCAATTCGTTTCTTTATCATCTTAATATCAGGCTGCACGGGGAAAAAAAAAACACCATTATGTGAGTATCCTTAAAATCTGTGTTGTGTAATAATAATAAATCCATCAAGAGTTGTTTTTCGTTTGTTTGTTTTTTACCTTGAACATTTTGCTAAGATGCTCGACACATTCCGACACCAACTGTTGATGCCCCAACACTTTTCTGCTCTTCATTATCCTAACCAGAGCCGCATCAATTGCATAGCGTCTATCTTTATCAACATCCTCAACAACTTTCTTACGCTCATCCATTGGTGGAAGGGGAACCTGTTTGAGAAAAAAAAAAAGAAGATCATTAGTCTTTTCCATGCCGAAAACATATGAAAATAAACACACGTACTCTCCATAGAATAATAATAATATTTACCCTAATTCTCCGCATCTTATCAGTGAAGTTGGAATTGAATTGAAAGGTATCGGTTTTCGAGATGCTCCTAGACATTGGTTCCTTAATAAGAATCTTGTACTTTAGGCATGAAAGTGAATGAAGCAGCCTGGCAAGATCTTCATGGCTGAGGTTAACCTGCTCCAAGATCTCAGTGTAGCTTAAAAGAAAAATATATGAGTAAGCAATGTACAAACAAACAAAAAACATATATCATCATGTAGAAAACAAACCAGAAACAAATAGAAGATACCTGGTAGGTGGTAACGATCAACTCGTGTGGTCTTTTATCGAATCTTCCGAGGATATGACAAGTTCCCAGAGAGAAAATCCATGAAAGTATCCTGTTTTTGGTGTCTGTTGCATAATAGGCCTTAAAAGCTTCAATACAGTTGACCTGGAACCACACACAAAAAAAAAAAAAAAAAAAAAAACGAGAAAATCATCAGAGCTGAGATTATCTTTCCTAACTTTCTTGTTTCAAAACACCCTGGAAATAAATAAAAAAGACTTAATTAGTTACCATTTCACTGGGTAGATTTAGGTCGGATGTTTTGTAACTTGGCCAAAAACCAGTAGTAAGAACAGTAACAGTAAAATCAATCCCCAGATTTGGCTTGTCGGATTGATATTCCACAAATCCGATTTGATTATCTCTTGCCAATGTCATATCCGTCACCTATATGACACAGAAAAAAAAAAAAAAACACTTTATTAGTAACCTTCGTTACTGCTAGACAACCCTTTAAAAAAAAAAAAAAATATAAACTCATCTAACTGACCATGCCCTCCATCTTAGAAGTAAACTGCCCACCGAGTTGTTCTTTCAACTTCGTAAGTATACTTCTTTCGTGATCCTCATTAGCACTGCGATCAAATAAGAGCCGTTTGGCTTGTTTCTTCCTGCAAAAGCATAAAAGCTCATTAATCCCATTCCAATTTATTTATACTATCCTAAATGCCATCTCATCAACATATATATATATATATATATAATCGGTGTAAATTCAGAGAAAGACAAAATTATGTACCTGTAAAACTCGGCGAAAAGATCCTTGTCGCTTATATAAAAGAGCAAGTTAACCACCTGTAATAATAAAATTATAACTTGAGCACCAAAAAGGATAAGTGACATTGAAGGCATTAGCAATATGAAGGAAAACGAAATTACTTTCTCAAGCGTTTCTTCAACTGCTTCATCACTAAGCTTCTCAGTTCCTCCTCCTTTCTTCAGGACATTATCGCAATACGTTGCAAGTATTTCGGCACTGGACACTCCAGCCACTGTTTTGTTACAGAAGACTTCAAATGCCTCTTTCAATGCCTACAAGAGAAAATTTGGACATTATTAAATAAAAATGTTGTCGACTAAGATAGACATATTAAATAAAATATTGTGAACGCACTCAGACCTTATGGAAGAGGGTGTGTTTCTGAAAACACTCATCGACATAGACCATGTATTTATCATGTAGCTCAATTAATTTTATGATAAGCACCTGAAGCCATTAAAAAAAAAAAAAAGTGAATCTCTAAACTCTAAACTGAAAAGATTGTTGCTCCTATATAATCAGGTTAGCATAACTACCTGGTCCTGCACCTGCACGCCACTAGCACTTTCAGCCTGGGGAATAAAAATTATCAGCAATCACAAAGGGAGTTGAGTAACATCACAGAGTTGTCAGGGTAAAAATGAGCAAAGAAAATAAACCTGATCAGCAACTGCGTCGGAAGCTTGTTTGATTAGGGCATTTCCCTCTGCAGTAACATGCTGTATACACACATTTTCAGTTAAAACTATGCTTAGCAATTAGAAGGAATGATTTGGAAACAAACAGCGAAATGAGGTAACTTGTAATGCCAAAATAAAGGGAATAAAATGAAAACCTGCTTAAATAAGTCTGCAACAGGGTCCAACCCTTGCGGGATTAAATGATAAAGCCTGTACATCCTGGCGAGATCATCCATCTGCAAGTATACCGCAATGCTCCGTCAAACAGAGAATTTTTTTGATGAGAACTGGTAAAGAATTGAAGAACCCACAAAAGCTGCTTACCTTGTTATTACTTAGCAAGGCACGGCACCCTGAGTGCTCGTTTTCTATAAGCCTTTTAGAAACCACAACCAACAATTCATTTTGCACTTTCTGCATCCAAAAACGAAAACAAACATAATTGTAACAACCAGCTCAAAAATGCTGTGAGGAATATCAGCTATGAGCCTACAGAAGAATATATCATCACCAACCTCAATTAGTTTGGGCTCTGTGGATGAATGAAGGTAGTGACTGACTCTCTCCTTCTCCTTTTTTAGACACTCTTCAGACTGAAAATATAGAATTGCTGACGTTAGTAAACATAATCCCCTAAAACTGAAAGAAAGCACAGACCCAAAAATGATATCCGGAGACATGCCTTTAGCATGTAATCAGGACAAGAATCCTCCTCGATCCAGCTTGAGGCCTTGCAAGAATAGTAAGATGCGGTATCTTGAAGCATGAAACTTTCAAAGTCGTCTTCGTATTTATCCATCTCTCCCAGTCCATTCCCAACATAGACCTGTACTACGTTTTTCAGCAGTGCTCTGTCAATCTGTTCGCCCTCACGTTCTTTACGAATCTGGAAATATATACAAATTGGTGTTAGATAGAGAAACCAGTATATACTTATAATAAACCAGAGTTATACAATTTAGTTTCACTACAGATGCTATGCTATACTTACAAGTGCTAGTACAGCGTCTTTGGCAATGGAGTGGCCCTCTTGATAAACCAGGTCGCGGAAGGATGTCAAGCCAACAAGATTCAGTGATGGAAGATTTCTCCTAGCAGTGAAGTAACGGTCAAGGTAGAAGAAGAAGCGGGATAACCATCTAACCAGAACTTTATGATTATCCCATCTGAGAACAAACTCTCTAAGCATATATTCGTCATGCTTCGTCCTTATACAAGGCAACACCTAGCCACAACATAACATAAAAAGAAGATTACAGTTTGCTCAAGTTAAAACGAAAAAACATTAAAGAATTGGTGTATTCCACAATTAAAACACTCACTGTTTCCGTATTATAAACGTTAATAACATCAGCATATTTATCATAAAGCTGCTGAGAGAACTCGTTAGGAACCTTCTGGATGCACATATCGTAGATAGTCCTGTGAATTAATCGCATTCACATACTGTGGTAAAGTATCCGCAACTCTTGTAAAAAGATATAAACAATTCATTATAATAATTAAAACAAGACATACGTGTATATACCGATGTATTCTTCCCCCGAAAAGTTCTCAGGACATCCTTCGAGAATCCTTTTTACCTTTGAAACACCAGTTTCCATTAAGGACCATCCATGCTCCAGCTCAATTACAGGCATCATTATGAGACAAACTCTTTGCAAAGCTCCCTTGATCAACAAAGATTCTAGCTACTACAACAGAGTAAGACAGGAATACACATCAACAACATATATCGATACTCTTATAAGGGAAAACCACACAAACTAAAATATCCATGTCCGGAAAGAATCAGAACATTGAGAATTTGACAAACGAAAATCAAAGATAAACAAAAGTAGAAGAGAAGAAGACGTAACCCTAACTCAATCAGAATCGATAGACAAAAAGTACAAGAGAAGACAAGCGTAACCCTAACCCGATCAGAATCGACAGACAAAAATTACAAGAGAAGACGGCGTAACCCTAACTCGATCAAGCATAAACGCGTAACAGAAACAGAAGAAATCGAACGAAAGAGTAAAGAGACGAGTTACGAAATCGAGATCGGAGATATATAGAGTAATTGTGCGATTCGTAAACCCTAAGATCGTCACGTACCAGAAGATTCCGAAGAGTATCGAATCCGAATTCACCGGGATTTGATAGAGCTGTGAGAATCGAGTAGTTCGCGTCTTTATGAGAGAAAGCCTAGCTAGAAGGAGAGCATCTCATGATTTTATTTATATAGAGTTTGCCAAGGGCGGTGAACTTACAATTTTATTTTCTTTTTTATTTTCTTTAAAAAAATAGTATTTTTTTCCTTTTTTTTTTTTTTTTTTTGTTAAAGTAATAAAAGAAAAGTCAAGAAAACACTTACTAAGTAAACATTTTTAAGGAAATAAAAATCTGGAAATAAATATACAGAAAAGGTTAAATACATGTATCTTTTAACAGATGTCTTTACATTTTACTTATTTGGAATTATATAGTACAGTATATGAGTTTTTCTTTCCTTGTGATAAAGACAAGAAAGAAAGTTCTAGATTTTTAAATGATTCAATTCTTTATTATTAAATTATTAATATGAGATTATGAAATTTATGAGAGTTTAGGAAAAGTAAATTATGATATATTTTTTTACTATTTTGTAATTCATTATTGATTTGGAATTATATATCAGTTTAGTTTTTTTTTTTTTTGACAAATATCAGTTTAGTTTGTGTTGAGTTTTTTGTTTTTTGTTTTCTCTTGTGATAATGATAAGAAGGATATTTTAAGAGTTTAAAATAATTATTTTTTTATTATAAAATTCTGAATACTTATAATTTATTTTGTCAACGAAATTTTTCTGAGATTATGGGATTTAGAGAAGATTAATACGCCTAACAAAACCTTCTTACTATAAATTCTAGGACAATTTTATCCCTATCAAACGAGCTTATATATGAACTGAAGAAACTGAACCCTTAAATTGACGACCAAAAAACAGGAAAATAAAATGAAACTTGTGTAAAATTATTAGACTTTGATGAACAACAACAACTAGAAGAAAAAGTTTTAAAACTAATCGCTGTAATGATTTCAACGTTTTATACTTTTATTCCCCCATTATGTGACGTATTATTAACTCCACTAGCCTCTCTACAAAGTACAAACAGATTCAACTCAGAATGGCATTTGAGACGAATAATAAAATATGGAAAATTACAATTCCCAGTTCCAGAAATATACAGAGAAACCATAAAATTACACCAACATTTTCAATTCAGTCTTTTTTTGGTTAGCCGGATATTTTGTACCGAATCCAAGATTATGGTACACCTTTTTACGCCAATAATTTCCCAAACAAAAAATCTGGTGCATGGCCATGGACCAATATCCCCTCCGATCGAGATCATTGGTACCATAATTTACAAAATTTAGTTCTCGACATCTGAGAGTGTCTATGAATCAATCAACCTCGAATCCTATCGAACATGGGATGGTCCAGCAATTCTCTAGCGGAAGGGCGACGAATAGGATCACGATCCATCATTGTCTGTTTCAAAAACATGTTAAATTTTTTCACTTAACTGCTGCGTTATAATGCTCGGGACTGCCATGGAAACACAGAAGTAGGAAAGCAACTTACGTACCTTAAGCAGTGTCTGTAATTGTAACGAATGGCCAGGAAGGAGAGGAAGTTTGCCTTCTTTGATATTAAGGGACTGGTTTCTTGATTCTGTAAGAGGAGATCCTCTAATCAGCTCATATACCGTGACACCTAAAGAGAAGATATCGACCTTGTCAAGGTGCTCATAGTCTTCGTTTAGTATTTCTTGAGGCATGTAACGTGCATCTCCTTCTTCTACTGGTAAGGTTTTGTCCAATCGCGTGGCACAACCAAAGTCACCGAGCTTGCAAACACCGTTCTTGATGTATATGTTGTCTGGTTTTACATCTAAATGAGCTATTCCTTTCTCATGAATAAACTGTAATGCTTTAGCTATCTGTAAGAGACATAGTACAATGATATGTGGATAAGAATTCTCAGTTATTAAGCTTCTCTCTATATACTTGATTTTACATGAAAGTTAAGTAAGTGTTTACCTGATGCATTATCACCAAGATTTCTCTTTCTGAGACCTTAAGAGAAGATTTCTTGGACAAGCTGTGATCACAGAGTTCCAGCTGAATGTACAATTGTTCATTTTCAAACCACGAGTTGTAGTATCCTACTACATTTTCATGAAACCCTACAAACAAAATATGATAGAAACGGCTTAAGGCTACACTGATCTTAGCTTGCAATCAGGGACGAAACGAGAGACTGTACTGATTACTGACCTAGAGCAGCAAGAGCTTGGACTTCCATCATAGCTTTACGTCTGCAAAAACTCGATAATGGTTACTTGAACAAAATGGTCCAAACAAGATGAACTATTTTTTTAAGCAGATATGTGTCTTTCTCTTACTAAGAAAACTACAGAAAATATATACCTCTCTGAATCTAGATGCAACTTTCTTGTGCTGTGTTTCACAGCATATAGGCAACCATCAATTCTCTTCAAAACCTTAAATACACGACTGAAATTTCCAACACCAATTTGCTGGAGAAACCAAATCAAATTACGTAAGAAGAAGCAACATAATTCCAAGTTAAAAGACCACCTTTCGCTTACCTGAATTTCATGAAAGTCCGTGAGATATCTTGACAAGCCATCCCCAGTTATACTTGCAGGGAGAAAACCTGCATAACAGCAGTATATTTTACTGAAGAAGCGTTTCAGGAAATTCTTGAGTAAGAAATCTAGGGACAAGAAACTTACTTGCACATTTTGATCTCTGATATCCGAAAGGATCAGTAGCAGACTCAGACTGATTCATCACATACGGATTCTTGAGGCAAGGGGGAGGCATAGCCCGACACCGCAGAGCAACTGCGGTCTTTGAAACATATCCAGTCCTCTCTGTTTGATTAGCTTGGAGTTTATCCATCATGACCTCATCTGTGTCAGTATCATCATTCTCTTGTTCATCTACTCTATTTTTAGAAGAACAGGTAGAATTCGAAGGATTCAATGTGAAACTTTCTGCAATTAACACAGAAATTTATTATCTGAGTTATAGAAAAAGAACACCTCACCAAAACATCAAATTACTAGATAACAACACTGTGAATCTCAAAGCAAAAAAGACTTGAATGTTGGATAGTTGTTTAAAACAGGAGGTCAAACATAACTCAAGTAAGAATTGTATCACAAAACACTCTTCTGAAACCTATATACCTTCGTCCCATGTAAAGGCCTTATTTATATTCATGCTAAAAAACACAATTAAGGATTAACTTCAAACTCTCTGAATCGACAGTGGCTACTCATTCTAGATAAAGATATCTTTGGAACAAACAGTAAAAGAAAAGCTTACCCTGGCGACATCTTTTGCTTTTAACTGTATTTAGTTTAACAGGAGACCTAGGACAAGGAGAATGATCCTACAAACAAAAATGAAAAAAAGAGAGAGAAACTTTAAATTTGAGACATTGGTGAAACAAAAATCAAAGAAAAAAGTCAAGAGCTTTCTCTCAATTTCACCTGGCTGATCTCTAAACCACTCATCAAGTTCTGATTGTCCGGTGTTATATAATCAGGTGTGCTGCAAAATAAATCACAAAACGAATCATTAGTAGCTGAGATTTCACAAATCAAAAGGCAATCATCTTCTAAACCAAACATAAATCTATCGAAACTGCTAAATAGATTTTTTTTTTTTTTTTCAGATCTTGAAAAATTGTAATACTAACCAATCCCAAAGATGCTACTCTACCCAGAAGATAACGCGATAGATCTCAACTTATTAGATATATAAATATAAAGCTAAGATTTTACCAGAAGAAGTCTTGGCTAAGAATAAAGTCCTTCTCTGGGCAATTGGTATCAGCATCAGCCGAACCCAACTGATTCCGAAGCTCCGACGAGTCCGCCGATGACGGAACATTCGACGGCGGAAGATTTTCGAAAGAAATCTTCGACAACTGACCAAAGTGAAGAAGAGAGTGTCGCTCCAATGTCCCTTCCATCTTACGAACCTTCTTCGTTCTTCTCGTTCCTAGGGTTTTACTCTTCGCCAACAGTGTTCTTCCTCCTTTCTTCTCGAACATGACGATGAAATTAATTTTATTTTTGGGTAAAAGAAAAAAATAAGTGAAATAAATAATTAGATTCAAAATTTGCGCGCTCGAGTCTTTTAGTGTTTCGAGCTAAAATTTGGAAGTAGTCATCTGCATCGACGACTACGGTACACTTCGTATGTAATTGATTTAGGACCGTTCGATCTTATGGATACTAGTGTTTTGTTACAGATAAAGTAGAGAGGTGCAGTGGATCTTCTGTAGAGCGTGTCATGTAAGCTTTGGTGTGTCTTTAATAATAATATTTTTTTCTATAATAGCACTAGCACTTTGGCCTTTGGGTATGATGCAGTGTATGTAAATAAATATTCAACTTTTTAAAGAAATAATCAATGTTTTAAATGTATTTCCAAATAGTAGTATTTTTATGTTAATTAATTTTAAAAAGTTGTATTTATTTATTGGTCAACCAATTAAAAAATTATCATATACTTCAAAGACAACAAAAAAAAGATATTAACTCTCCTTGTGATTAAAGAAGACCAATAATTTATATATTAATATTTACATTATGTCAATGAAAAGTAAATATATTTTCATATTCTAGCCATGGGGCTAGAATGTGAAACTGATGAATTATTAGGTTAATTTCTGATTAACTACAAACTGTGGGGGTATCAAAAACAAATTCTAAAAAGTTTATTGCATTGGGTCCATCAAAGCCCAATTCAGTAAAACAAACTGATAAAGTGATAAAGTAAACACATACTTCTCTCGGCAACGCCACCAGCGAGATTTTGAATGCTGACGGCGAATGTGGCGGCGAAGTAACTTACCGGTGACTATCTCGTATCCCATGTGAATTGTTTGCTTTCTTATTTCTTCTTCTAGGAATTTTTTTTTATTTGTTTATCCATGTTGGATTTTCAGGGGAATTTAGATTCCGATCAAAGCATATCAGGTAAGGATTGCTTTCTGTTCATATGAAAAATTTCGCTNNNTTTTTTTTTTTTTTTTTTTTTTTTGTGTCTAAAGAGTGATTCTCAAGTTGTTGTTTGGTCTTTTAGAGGAAGAAGACGAAGAAGAGCACATCAATGTTAGTTCGAAAGAAATTGACATGTGGCCAAGTGAGAATGCCAAGGAAGAGGTATAATGTTCAATCTCTAACTGTTGATTCGTTAACCTCTTGTGTTAAGCTGTCTATGAACTCTCGAGAATTTGTCTTTTGAAGATGGCATGATGAGAGGTTATCTTCATCATAATCTCCTTAATGAGTTTCTTAGGTTGTATTGAGTATTGACACACTGTTTTGCTCTTACTTGAGAAATAACATGGGAACTTTTGATTTTGGTGATTTTTTATCAATAGAATGGTTGTGGGATTGAGTAGTTTTTGAGTAGGAGCTATAGGGAATTTTATTGTAGTTTTTGACCATAGCTTGGCTTCAATATTTTAGGGGGGATTACTACTTCAAACAAAGCTCGAAAAACTCATAGGTAATATGTATATCCAGTTTGTGGTCAGCATCTTATAAATTACATTTAGGGAAGTGTTTTCACAAAGAACTTCTGTGGTGTTTCCAGGTTGTGGTGAACAAAACAATTATGCTAGGAAAACCGGTGTTGTATCTCTGGAAGCAACTGTGAGTCCGTTTTAAAATTCTTTTGTGCAGCTTCTTGCTCCTAAGAAAAATGGATTCAAATTGTGATGGGAGATTTTTATTCTTTAGATACGGAAGATATCATCCTCTCTTGAGGATGACGACGTTGATGTTCCTGATTCCCCTGAGGAGAGTTATCTTGCTTCTTCCATAAGAGCATGCGTACCTGCTCAGAAAAATGGTTCAGATGATGAGGTTACCATCTAATCTTCAACTTCTTTGGGTTCTTTTCATGACTTCCGAATCTGAAGTCTATTTGTGCATCTTGAAAAGTTCTTTATTTTTCGTAATGATGATTATTGTTGCCTTCAGATTCAACATGACGACCAACAGGTGGCAACGTGGTCCACTATAAGTAAAGAAACCAAGTCACTAATCCATTTGAATGGTAACGCTCCAGTCTCATCATCCCATCTATCTGGATTCAGAGCCAAGAGAAGTAGTAAAGGTACTGTTTCATTCAAAACTCTGGTATCTTTACCGTAGAAGTTAAAGAATGGGCACCACGAATTAAAACTTTAAGAAACAGATCGTGTGTGCATAAACTTCTGAAATTTCTGAGTTAGGTTTCTAATGTCTCCACAGTTATCAAAGATCATCTGAGGCCAAAATTTTCGTTTCACTCACATACTCCTGGAGAAACGTCATCCAAGATAAGTGATATGGCTGAAAATTTTGAGCCTACTGCTTATCAGGCCATAGAAGAGGATCCAATTGCTGAATGTCCCAACGGTTTTGATGAAGCATCAGAAAGCAGACAAGGTATTTCTGTTGCTGCGTCAAGAGAGGTTCTGCATGGGTTCACTGAGGTTGCTATACCAAAGCTTTTAGACATTCCTCCACATAAGATTAGACTGATCAAAAGAACCTCTAAACTGGTAGTTTTGCTTATTCAGTGGATTAGCAATTGATTTGCTACTTTGCTCAGTTCTTTGTTTCATTTGTTGGCCTTCTTTCTGTTCCAGTACAGCAGACATGAAAGAAAATCTCATAAGGAAAGCTCATCGAACATTCAAGATAGTGATACTGATGACGAGCTACCTGGACCCATGGATTGTGGATCATCAAGCGATGATGAGGTTTTGCTTTCTTCCTTTCTCGTGATTTGGGTAATTTTCATCTCCTCAGCCCACAATCAAATCCAAATAATAGTGTTTTGTTGCATAGCCTAGTTATCAAACCCCAGTGCCAAACATTTCCAACCAGAAGAAACAATTTGTTGGAGACCGGTTTGATGAAGCAATAAAAGCTTCCTCTTTTAGCAAGGAAGGTCTCTTGTTCGGTTCACCTAAATTATCAGGGTAATAACTCTCAACACCTTCTAGGCACCACGCTTAAAACCACACAAATGACTTAACATCAAAACCTGTTTCTTGCATCAATTTACAGTGGCTCTAGTCTATATGGGAAGCTACAACAGATAATGAAACAAGAAAAAGAGACGGAAATGGAAATCACGAAGAAATTGCAGGGGGGAATTGGACAACCAGGTAAACCTGCTTTGTAACCCCCATATAAACAAATCTAGTTCGTACTTGCGTATATCTCATTTCCCATTTCCCTACTCAGATGCGTCAAGTTATGTTGATGTAAAAATCATGTCAAGACACTTGGAGGGAAAGCTTGTCGTGTGCAAATGCTCTGTTATTGACCTTTCTGGGGTTTCTCCCTCCATCTCTTTTTCACACATCAAATTAAACAGCTTCTTTGAATATCTATCAATCAGATTATAGGCACTAATTGAGTCATTTGTGTTTGTAGGACTCCCTATTGCTCAAGAACACACAAGCCCTTGCGGCCAAGGAGACAGAAACAAGAGTTCTCTTTAGTACAAAAGTTTGTGCGGATGTTGATATCGAAATAGGGAATTGTATCCGACATCTATTAACATCTGTTAGATTAACCTGTTTGAATAAAACGACGTTTGAACTCGAAATCCCAAATTACTTCGATCTCTAATCCCTAATTTCACAAACCCAAAAAAATATCCAAACCACTTCAGTCTCTAATCCCTAATTCTCTAAATAAACATGAAACTCTGTTTTCGATTTGATGCCGAAAATAAAAAACAAGGGTGTGATTACGTTTGTAGGAGAAAGAGTTGAAGATCCACCGCGAGACAAATCCACAGTGGGAAGATCTCGAAAACAGGGTTTTGTGTTTATTTAGAGAATTAGGGATTAGAGAGTGAAGTGATTTGGGGATTTTTTTTGGTTTGTGAAATTAGGGATTAGAGATCGAAGTAATTTGGGGATTTAGAGTTCAAGCATCGTTTTATTCTAATGGTTTTATCTAACAGATGTTAACGGTGTTAACGGAGCTTAGTTGCTCTGTTACCCAATTTTGCGAGATGTGTATTTTGGCGTTTTTAGAAAAGTTTGATGTTTAATTAGAATTGGCAACACAAATAGATGATTTAAATGACCTTAGGGAATGTTCAAGATTTAATTGGCGTTTTTGGGTAAGTTTATGATTTAATTGACATTTTTCCCAATGAAAAAATGTAGAAAATTATAATTTTTTAAAATCAGAGGTTGATTTTTGGAGTGAGATATCATGTTTTCTTTTGTGGTTTTTAAAGGCGTAATTAAATTTTTGTATATATATACACATCTTAGAGAGTCTCTAGTTTGACGAAAACAAAAATCACACATCTTCATGACCTTTTCTTCTTGTTCCAAGCCAGCAAGTTAGGCTAGGCATGATGCTCTCGACCCGACGGGAAAATAGATACAGCATCGTAATACTGTGTTTGTTACCCTTGCGAGTAGAATGAATACACTGTACCCTATGTATATATAGTTAGAAAAGGAAACAAATTAAGAGATATATATAAACAAATTATATATATATTAGCCGACGTTATTGAAAAAGAAACCTTGGCCTCTGGCATCCAATTTTGGGAAAAGATTAAGGGTATATATTTATAATATCTATTAAGTTTATTCCTAATAAAAATTATATACTTTTATAAATTAAATAAGAAGATGGGCTTATACTTTATATGTTACAAGTTTAAAACTTAAATATATAGGCTAATCTACAATCTGGTTTTAAACATGAGCTTATACCATGTTAATTAATTAATTAATTAAAAAGAAATCAGACAAACTAGTCAAACAGTAAGAATTACAATAGATTTTTGCCAGCTTTCTTTTCGTCGTTAATCCTAATTTTTTGATTCTAATGTAAATTGTAAAATAATACAGTGGCTAACTTTTCTGTCAACGTTTTTTTTCATCAAATTGTTTTTGTCAAAGTGTCAAAGTAAAATCAATTAATGGTTTAATTTCTATTTCTATTTACTTTGTTTTGGTTAGATGTTTTTCACCCCAATATTTTTTAGAATCGCAAGTAAATCGTAATTGGTAATCTTATTATTAATAGAAAGTTTGGTTAAGAACTATTTGTTTCAATTTGTTTGTTTGTTTTATTTACTTTTATTATAATGATAATGGGGTTTATTTTTGTAGACATTTTTGTTTTGGTTNTCATCGAACATTCAAGATAGTGATACTGATGACGAGCTACCTGGACCCATGGATTGTGGATCATCAAGCGATGATGAGGTTTTGCTTTCTTCCTTTCTCGTGATTTGGGTAATTTTCATCTCCTCAGCCCACAATCAAATCCAAATAATAGTGTTTTGTTGCATAGCCTAGTTATCAAACCCCAGTGCCAAACATTTCCAACCAGAAGAAACAATTTGTTGGAGACCGGTTTGATGAAGCAATAAAAGCTTCCTCTTTTAGCAAGGAAGGTCTCTTGTTCGGTTCACCTAAATTATCAGGGTAATAACTCTCAACACCTTCTAGGCACCACGCTTAAAACCACACAAATGACTTAACATCAAAACCTGTTTCTTGCATCAATTTACAGTGGCTCTAGTCTATATGGCAAGCTACAACAGATAATGAAACAAGAAAAAGAGACGGAAATGGAAATCACGAAGAAATTGCAGGGGGGAATTGGACAACCAGGTAAACCTGCTTTGTAACCCCCATATAAACAAATCTAGTTCGTACTTGCGTATATCTCATTTCCCATTTCCCTACTCAGATGCGTCAAGTTATGTTGATGTAAAAATCATGTCAAGACACTTGGAGGGAAAGCTTGTCGTGTGCAAATGCTCTGTTATTGACCTTTCTGGGGTTTCTCCCTCCATCTCTTTTTCACACATCAAATTAAACAGCTTCTTTGAATATCTATCAATCAGATTATAGGCACTAATTGAGTCATTTGTGTTTGTAGGACTCCCTATTGCTCAAGAACACACAAGCCCTTGCGGCCAAGGAGACAGAAACAAGAGTTCTCTTTAGTACAAAAGTTTGTGCGGATGTTGATATCGAAATAGGGAATTGTATCCGACATCTATTAACATCTGTTAGATTAACCTGTTTGAATAAAACGACGTTTGAACTCGAAATCCCAAATTACTTCGATCTCTAATCCCTAATTTCACAAACCCAAAAAAATATCCAAACCACTTCAGTCTCTAATCCCTAATTCTCTAAATAAACATGAAACTCTGTTTTCGATTTGATGCCGAAAATAAAAAACAAGGGTGTGATTACGTTTGTAGGAGAAAGAGTTGAAGATCCACCGCGAGACAAATCCACAGTGGGAAGATCTCGAAAACAGGGTTTTGTGTTTATTTAGAGAATTAGGGATTAGAGAGTGAAGTGATTTGGGGATTTTTTTTGGTTTGTGAAATTAGGGATTAGAGATCGAAGTAATTTGGGGATTTAGAGTTCAAGCATCGTTTTATTCTAATGGTTTTATCTAACAGATGTTAACGGTGTTAACGGAGCTTAGTTGCTCTGTTACCCAATTTTGCGAGATGTGTATTTTGGCGTTTTTAGAAAAGTTTGATGTTTAATTAGAATTGGCAACACAAATAGATGATTTAAATGACCTTAGGGAATGTTCAAGATTTAATTGGCGTTTTTGGGTAAGTTTATGATTTAATTGACATTTTTCCCAATGAAAAAATGTAGAAAATTATAATTTTTTAAAATCAGAGGTTGATTTTTGGAGTGAGATATCATGTTTTCTTTTGTGGTTTTTAAAGGCGTAATTAAATTTTTGTATATATATACACATCTTAGAGAGTCTCTAGTTTGACGAAAACAAAAATCACACATCTTCATGACCTTTTCTTCTTGTTCCAAGCCAGCAAGTTAGGCTAGGCATGATGCTCTCGACCCGACGGGAAAATAGATACAGCATCGTAATACTGTGTTTGTTACCCTTGCGAGTAGAATGAATACACTGTACCCTATGTATATATAGTTAGAAAAGGAAACAAATTAAGAGATATATATAAACAAATTATATATATATTAGCCGACGTTATTGAAAAAGAAACCTTGGCCTCTGGCATCCAATTTTGGGAAAAGATTAAGGGTATATATTTATAATATCTATTAAGTTTATTCCTAATAAAAATTATATACTTTTATAAATTAAATAAGAAGATGGGCTTATACTTTATATGTTACAAGTTTAAAACTTAAATATATAGGCTAATCTACAATCTGGTTTTAAACATGAGCTTATACCATGTTAATTAATTAATTAATTAAAAAGAAATCAGACAAACTAGTCAAACAGTAAGAATTACAATAGATTTTTGCCAGCTTTCTTTTCGTCGTTAATCCTAATTTTTTGATTCTAATGTAAATTGTAAAATAATACAGTGGCTAACTTTTCTGTCAACGTTTTTTTTCATCAAATTGTTTTTGTCAAAGTGTCAAAGTAAAATCAATTAATGGTTTAATTTCTATTTCTATTTACTTTGTTTTGGTTAGATGTTTTTCACCCCAATATTTTTTAGAATCGCAAGTAAATCGTAATTGGTAATCTTATTATTAATAGAAAGTTTGGTTAAGAACTATTTGTTTCAATTTGTTTGTTTGTTTTATTTACTTTTATTATAATGATAATGGGGTTTATTTTTGTAGACATTTTTGTTTTGGTTAAACCCAACCATTTTATTTTTCATCGCTTGTGGTATTCGTTAACCTTCGCACGACAATATATATATATCTTAATAATAAATTTCCTTATTAATGTGACCGTTGTGAATATAGATTTCCATTTTTTCCTTTTAAACCTCTAAATTTTAATTAGCTCTAAACAGAGCTGTTTAACGAATTAATGGTTCAGCATTCTTCCTTGCTTGAGAGAGAAAGAAGACATCAAAACTCTCTCTTTTCTTTTTTCTCGCTGCCTCTTCATTCTTCAAAACCCTAAACCAAAAAATAAAATCTAACTTTCATTATCATATATAATAACCAAAGAAAAAGAAAAAAAAAAACATATGTTTTCTCTCTTCTCAACCTAAAAAGAGGCTATGCCAATTTCATACGAAGAGACTCGCTGATGATCCATGCAGACGTTGAAATAAGCCGATCATCGAAGCGGGGAGGATTAGAGTCACCTGAGAGATCCGGAACATTCGGAAACGTTGCCTCCACCGACTCCTGCTTCGAAGGATGCTGTGGTTGATGACGCCTAAGAGACCAGCCACTCTAATTTCTAAGTAAGTTAGCGTACGTGGAAGCTTCTACGAGTCTTTCTCTCCCCTTTCTTTAATTAAACCCTAGATTCGATTCCCTGCTTCTGCTTTGATTGCTTTTGTTTATTATCAACTTACAGTAATTAGGGTTTTGTTATAGGTATACGGAAGGAAGATATAGCCGCGCAAGATCCAGATCATCTGCTCTCCTCCGATCCATCCATTGATGTAAGCCTATTCCTCAATTGCTTCTTTTTTTTTTGCTTTGTTTTGTTGTTGATATGGTTTTCCGTTTTGATTGTCT
>NC_025698.1:903838-922446 GCF_000633955.1 Camelina sativa | reverse complement strand
TGCATGAAAGGATTTTTTACAGTTTTGGGAAACAGAGAGAATTACACAGTCTCTCGCTGATGATTTGCTTTCACCAAATTAGTAGAAGAGCCTTCGATAATGTAAGTTTCTAATTTTGATGTATGATCTAATAATCTATCTCTAACTACCCTAATTAATCAATGTTGATATCTTTCAATTCGATTGAGTTTTTTTTTTTTTTTTTTGTGTGTGTTTAACGTACGTGATTAATCATCTTCTTTTCTTTTTATCAGCTTACAAGTTAAGATGATCTTTCTGAAAGCATTCTCGGAGCCCAACAATAATGAAGAGTATATATATTTCTCTACCTGAATCATGAGGATTTAGTTTATGTTGAACTGAGTGAACGTTTCCATCTGTCTGCAGTTTGGAAATCTTCCATATGGTTTTATTAGTGCTAGCTAACACAAAATATCATCTCTTAGGATTCTTCACTCAACGACGTGGAAAGCGAAAGCGGCAAGGAATAAAGTCACCCCGTGTTTCTTCAATCACGCACGACTAATGATTCTGTTAATCAGATGAAAATATCAATGTCTCGTATATATCACAAAGCAGAGGAAGGTATTGCTTTCTTTAATTTCCCTTTTCTCTATTTTTTTTAACCTTTTTAATTATTGATTTTTTTCCAAACAAAAAAAGAAAGTTTTTTTCTCGTCTCGTTCTCAGATTTTTAAATTAAATTTAAAGAATACTATATTTAAGTAATTGTTTTTAAAATATTTTTTTTTTTAAAAGTTTTCAAACTTGAGTGTTACATTTAAATGGGTTGAAAACAAACTGGATTCTGCATCCCGTCCCATCCTACGGGTCTGTAAGTTTGGTGTTGTGAGTTCAACATATTTATACGTATTTTATTATAAATCGTTTTAAAAAAATTGTTTTTAAACTTAAGTAAGTTATGGTAGGCAAAAAAAGAATATTTAGAACCTAAATACTTAGAATGATAAAATAAAATAAAAATCTTGTTGCAATAAAATTGTTTTTTCCCAATAATAAATTTGAATATGAAATTGTTGTTTAGTGTAATAACAACTATAACTGTAATGATAATACAAAAATAACAACTATTACTGTAATGATAATACAATAATTGTTGAATACAAGGAGATTTTTGTTTAATAAACAAAAAAATTAGATACTTAGTTTATGTTGTACCACAGGAACAAATTATCTCTTGATTCCCAAGGAAGGTGGACTCTTTACGTGCGTCCCAGGGAAAAAAATATATCAAAATGTTCCTCTTTTGTATTGCAAAAGAAAAGGCATATAACTTTGGTGTATATATTTGGGTTTATCGAGGAGCTTTACATGCAAAAACAAGTCTATCATCTATATATACATGGATTGCTTACACATAGTGTTCAAGTTATTGCCAAACTGGAAGCGTGAGGCAGAAGTAAAAAAGCTCGGTAAGATTAATAGTATTATAGGTTTTGATTTTCAGTAATATCTTCCTAGATTGACTTCAAGTAAGAATAGAACAGGATGCGTGGTTTCACATTATTCTGATTTTTGTTTTCCAAATTCTTCATTGCAGGTTACAAGGTTCATGGCGATCCTTTCTCAACCAACACAAGGCGTGTCCTCGCTGTTCTCCATGAGAAAGGACTCTCTTACGAACCCATTACCGTCAAATTGCAAACCGGTGAACACAAAAGTGAACATTTCCTCGCTCTCAACGTAAGTACTTATATCACATAATTGAAATATCGTTATTTCAAGGTGAGACTACACAACTGTAGAGTGTAGATAGATTACTTGTCACTCAAATCTAGGTTATATGCTCCAGTTCCACTATGCCTATATATATCGATCATGTTCTGAAGTTTTAATCCTTGTATAGATCGAATGATCAACACATAAATGAATTTGTTATATAGCAAGGTTTTGATTCTCGCCTAGGGCTTAACTTTTACCACTGGTGTTATTGATGCAGCCATTTGGTCAAGTCCCCGTTTTTGAAGATAGAAATGTTAAGCTGTCCGGTGAATTTAGTCTTACACACTAATCAACAACAACCTGACCAAATTTTTTTGTATTTAGCTAATAGATTTTGAGTTTTTCCTTCTAGAGTCTCGGGCCATCACACAATACATCGCATATGTTCATAGCCCAAGAGGCACACAGCTTTTGAATCTTCAAAGCCACGAGACAATGGCAATACTGACAATGTGTATGGAAATCGAAGCTCATCAGTTTGATCCACCCGCATCGAAACTCACTTGGGAACAAGTCATTAAGCCTCTCTACGGTCTAGAGACTGACCATACGGTTGTCAAAGAGAACGAGGCTAATCTAGAGAAGGTTCTAAATGTCTACGAGAAACGACTCCAAGAATCTAGATTCTTGGCTTGTAATAGCTTTACTTTGGTTGATCTCCATCACCTACCAAATATACAATACCTTTTGGGAACTCCAACGAAAAGATTGTTCGAAAATCGACCTAAAGTCCATAAGTGGGTGGATGAGATTACGAGTAGAGAGGCTTGGAAGATGGCTTGCGATCAAGAGAAATCTTGGTTTAATAAGCAGAGGAGGAACTAAATAAAAGCAGAAGTGAAATTTGTGTGTCAGTGTGTTTGGGTCCTTTGTAAGCTTGTGCTACGCAGTTGAATCTTTGTTAAGATGCTTCATTGCTTTGTGTTTGGTTTGTAAATATGTTTGATGTAGTATATAAATAAAGAACAAAAAAGCATCGTTTATGAGAGAATATGGATTTGAAATTAAAATACACACAACAAACCAAAAGATAAACATGCACTTTTTCATAATTAAACTTTTGCAAATTTCGGTGAACAAATTCTCAAATTCATGTTTAAATGGTAATATCTCTTTTGGTCTCCTATTAGAGAAATCGATCGTACTTAGTAGAATAATTAGTAACCATTGGTTAGTTACTTTATATAATTTAGCCACCAATTTGATTCAACATGATTGATATTTTATTGACCCCTAGTTTGGATACTGTCGAAAGTGTGAAAGGGAGATTATTAGCTTCATTTAATGTTTTTTTTTTTTTTTTGCATAATCTTTCATCCTTCTAGAGAGTGAAATATTTCGTGAGACATCGACGACAAATCTTCCACCCAACGATCCAAATAATCTGAACATCCAACGATCAACGTGAACTCAAACTTTGACTAGTAGATGAATGAATGACTACTCTTGTGGTCGTTATCATGTGGTGGTTGTTTTTTTCTCTCATTATAATGTTTTTATAATTCATATGAACGTCATACTAAACTTGAACCAATAGAAACGGCGAATCATACACTACTCAGCTTGACTTTTTAAATAATCCTCTTTAACAAATTCAGAGTATTCAAGCTTGGTGGCGCCGAGGATTTCGTTTTGTTTTTGTTTATTCACTAAGTTACTCTGTTTCGGTTGTATAAATAAACTCCCCCGTTCGTTGATTTATTTTCATCAAACATAAAGATCTCTCTACTACTACTCTAATACATCTCTAACAACACCAAAAACAGCATTTAACATGTCAGGAATCAAAGTTTTCGGCCACCCTGCTTCCACAGCCACGAGAAGAGTTCTCATCGCCTTGCACGAGAAGAATCTCGACTTTGAGTTCGTTCATATCGAGCTCAAAGATGGTGAACACAAGAAAGAGCCTTTCATCCTCCGCAACGTGAGTACATATAATACTGTCAGGAATTTAGATGCTGTACTACTGAGTCTTGGTCTGAACTTCTTGAATATTGTTTTTGCAGCCTTTTGGCAAAGTTCCAGCCTTTGAAGATGGAGACTTCAAGCTTTTTGGTAAATCAGCAAAACATTTAAACTTTAGTAGACCTAATCTATTTTAGGAACTTGGTTCGGTTATGGTTATTCAATTTTGGTTAAGTCTCTCAAATTATGTTTTTGATTATTGCAATTAAAGAAACCGTCTGAAACATCTCTTACCTTCTTTTTTTTGGTTGGGCAGAATCAAGAGCAATTACTCAATACATAGCACATAATTTCGCAGACAAAGGAAACAACCTTCTCTCAGCCGGCAAGGACATGGCGATCGTAGCCATGGGAATAGAAATCGAATCGCATGAGTTTGACCCAGTTGGCTCAAAGCTTGTGTGGGAGCAAGTCCTCAAGCCGTTGTACGGTATGACCACAGACAAAGCCGTCGTTGAAGAAGAGGAGGCTAAGTTAGCCAAAGTCCTCGATGTTTACGAATACAGGCTTGGTGGGTCTAAGTATTTGGCTGCTGATCACTTTACTTTGGTCGATCTTCACACCATCCCTGTGATTCAATACTTGCTTGGTACTCCAAGTAAGAAACTCTTCGACGAGCGTACACATGTCAGTGCTTGGGTTGCTGACATCACTTCTAGGCCTTCCGCTCAGAAGGTTCTCTAAGTGAAATCCAAATGTTAATCAGCAGGGATTAATAAAAGTGGCGATGACCTGATTGCCCAATTCTCATAAACTCTGTGTTTCTTTTTGTGTGTGTTTTCCCTTTTCGTGTGTACTCTGTTTTTCTTTGCTACCGAGTGATTGGTTTGAATGTAACCTTCAATATTCAATAAAAGAGTCTTTAATGAATAAAAAAAAATATCTTCGTTATCTTAAAATTAAGCTACTAATTTAGTAGTGTTGATCTCATTCTTGAATATTGACTTTTTTATTCTTCCAATTCTTGAAAGTTGACTTGAGACTTCCTTTTTTTTGCATTGTAAAGGTAGAAATAGACCGTTGACTTTTAAATATGAAGGTGTATTTTAAAGCTTCATATTCAGACAAAGACACTTCTGCTACTCATCAAGTTACTAATCCCATTCGTTAATCGATTCCAAACCTTCTGTGATGATGGCAAGCTTCAGTCAAATGACAAAGAAAGGAAAGCAGACCTCCGAACGCGCTGCACAGTCCACGATGTTAATTATCTTTTTGGCGTAACTGGCACCAGTAAAAAAGTTCATAGATAATAATATTGAAAGAGGTTGGAAGTTGAATATACTTTTCCGGAATAAAACAGAGCAACATATACAAAACTAAGCGTTTGTACAAAGTTAGGGTTTTTTTTTCTTTTTTTAGAAGCGTATAATAAGAAAATTGAATGGCTGTGGGTTACAGCTCCGTCTCGAACCCTAATTCGATGGCTACCCTTTTCAATTCTCGCCGGAATTGGGATTTCCATCTCCTTGTTTTCGCTTCCTCTGCTTCTCCGTCTCCGTCGTAAAACTGCTGGGTACAAGATTTATCGGTACCCTTACTCCACATACATACAAGGCGTGTCCTCGCCGTTCTCCACGAGCGAACGAGAAAGGTCTCTCTTACGATCCCATCACCGTCGAGTCCAAAGCCGCTGACTATTAGAAGCCACGTTTAACGTTTTCGCCTCTCTACTTGGATTACTTGTTCTTTACAAATTTAGGTCTTAACTAGAGTTTCTGTCTAAACTCTTTATTAATTTAGAGATGAATTATCACCTACTAATTAGTTAGTTACTTGTATATCAAGTTTGTTACATCTTAGGTCTTTTAGTTTAACAGTGTGTTTATTGAATTATTGATGTAACCATTTGGTCAATCCCAGTATTCATACACTTACGACTAATTAATCTGATTGAGTTTGATCCACTCGCATCAATATTCAATACTGATCTGGGAGCAATCCATTAAGCGAATGAAACCAAATAAGGCGAAGCTAAAAGAAAGTTCTAGATAAACGACTCAAAAAAGTATAGCTTATTGGCTAGTAATNTGGTGAACACAAGAAAGAGCCTTTCATCCTCCGCAACGTGAGTACATATAATACTGTCAGGAATTTAGATGCTGTACTACTGAGTCTTGGTCTGAACTTCTTGAATATTGTTTTTGCAGCCTTTTGGCAAAGTTCCAGCCTTTGAAGATGGAGACTTCAAGCTTTTTGGTAAATCAGCAAAACATTTAAACTTTAGTAGACCTAATCTATTTTAGGAACTTGGTTCGGTTATGGTTATTCAATTTTGGTTAAGTCTCTCAAATTATGTTTTTGATTATTGCAATTAAAGAAACCGTCTGAAACATCTCTTACCTTCTTTTTTTTGGTTGGGCAGAATCAAGAGCAATTACTCAATACATAGCACATAATTTCGCAGACAAAGGAAACAACCTTCTCTCAGCCGGAAAGGACATGGCGATCGTAGCCATGGGAATAGAAATCGAATCGCATGAGTTTGACCCAGTTGGCTCAAAGCTTGTGTGGGAGCAAGTCCTCAAGCCGTTGTACGGTATGACCACAGACAAAGCCGTCGTTGAAGAAGAGGAGGCTAAGTTAGCCAAAGTCCTCGATGTTTACGAATACAGGCTTGGTGGGTCTAAGTATTTGGCTGCTGATCACTTTACTTTGGTCGATCTTCACACCATCCCTGTGATTCAATACTTGCTTGGTACTCCAAGTAAGAAACTCTTCGACGAGCGTACACATGTCAGTGCTTGGGTTGCTGACATCACTTCTAGGCCTTCCGCTCAGAAGGTTCTCTAAGTGAAATCCAAATGTTAATCAGCAGGGATTAATAAAAGTGGCGATGACCTGATTGCCCAATTCTCATAAACTCTGTGTTTCTTTTTGTGTGTGTTTTCCCTTTTCGTGTGTACTCTGTTTTTCTTTGCTACCGAGTGATTGGTTTGAATGTAACCTTCAATATTCAATAAAAGAGTCTTTAATGAATAAAAAAAAATATCTTCGTTATCTTAAAATTAAGCTACTAATTTAGTAGTGTTGATCTCATTCTTGAATATTGACTTTTTTATTCTTCCAATTCTTGAAAGTTGACTTGAGACTTCCTTTTTTTTGCATTGTAAAGGTAGAAATAGACCGTTGACTTTTAAATATGAAGGTGTATTTTAAAGCTTCATATTCAGACAAAGACACTTCTGCTACTCATCAAGTTACTAATCCCATTCGTTAATCGATTCCAAACCTTCTGTGATGATGGCAAGCTTCAGTCAAATGACAAAGAAAGGAAAGCAGACCTCCGAACGCGCTGCACAGTCCACGATGTTAATTATCTTTTTGGCGTAACTGGCACCAGTAAAAAAGTTCATAGATAATAATATTGAAAGAGGTTGGAAGTTGAATATACTTTTCCGGAATAAAACAGAGCAACATATACAAAACTAAGCGTTTGTACAAAGTTAGGGTTTTTTTTTCTTTTTTTAGAAGCGTATAATAAGAAAATTGAATGGCTGTGGGTTACAGCTCCGTCTCGAACCCTAATTCGATGGCTACCCTTTTCAATTCTCGCCGGAATTGGGATTTCCATCTCCTTGTTTTCGCTTCCTCTGCTTCTCCGTCTCCGTCGTAAAACTGCTGGGTACAAGATTTATCGGTACCCTTACTCCACATACATACAAGGCGTGTCCTCGCCGTTCTCCACGAGCGAACGAGAAAGGTCTCTCTTACGATCCCATCACCGTCGAGTCCAAAGCCGCTGACTATTAGAAGCCACGTTTAACGTTTTCGCCTCTCTACTTGGATTACTTGTTCTTTACAAATTTAGGTCTTAACTAGAGTTTCTGTCTAAACTCTTTATTAATTTAGAGATGAATTATCACCTACTAATTAGTTAGTTACTTGTATATCAAGTTTGTTACATCTTAGGTCTTTTAGTTTAACAGTGTGTTTATTGAATTATTGATGTAACCATTTGGTCAATCCCAGTATTCATACACTTACGACTAATTAATCTGATTGAGTTTGATCCACTCGCATCAATATTCAATACTGATCTGGGAGCAATCCATTAAGCGAATGAAACCAAATAAGGCGAAGCTAAAAGAAAGTTCTAGATAAACGACTCAAAAAAGTATAGCTTATTGGCTAGTAATAGCTTCACATTGGCTGATCTTCTCGACTCAACGATCCAATTTGATCTAACGAGCCACATGAACCCAACAACGTCAGTCAAACTTTGCTTAGTAGATACAAGACTTTTCTTGTGGTCTTTATCACGCAATGGATAATATTTTTCCTCATATTGTATTTTATTATTATTTATACTATGGCTCTGTCAAAGTTTTAAACCAATAGAAACAGCGAATCATACATTACTCAGCTTGACTTTGAATAATCCTCTTCTTTACAAATTAAGAGTATTCAAGCTTGGTGGCGCCGAGCTATGTTTTTTGTTTTTGTTTATTCACTAAGTTACTCTATTCTAGCTGTATAAATACACTGCCCTATCTGTCTATTTCTTTCATCAACCACAAAGATCTCTCTACTCTTACTTTAAATACATCTCTAAGAACACAAAAAACAGCGCATACACTAATGGCAGGAATCAAAGTTTTCGGTCACCCAGCTTCCACAGCCACGAGAAGAGTTCTCATCGCCCTACACGAGAAGAATCTCGACTTTGAGTTCGTTCATATCGAGCTTAAAGATGGTGAACACAAGAAAGAGCCTTTCATCCATCGCAACGTGAGTAACATACTGTATACTATTGTCATAACAAAAAGATTGTTTCTTTTATAAGATGCTGAAAATCTTGAATATTGTTTTTGCAGCCTTTTGGCAAAGTTCCAGCCTTTGAAGATGGAGACTTCAAGCTTTTTGGTAAATCAGCAAAACACTTTAACTTTAGGCCTTATCTAAATATCTATTACGAACTTGGTTCGGTTATGGTTATCCATGTTGAAATCAGTGTTTTAGAGGTTTTAACCAAATTAATTTCGGTTCGGTTATGGTTATTCAATCTTGGTTAAATCTTTCAAATTATGTTTTTTGATTCTTGCGTTTAAAGAAACCGTCTGAAACACTCAAAATGTTTTTTTCTTGCGCAGAATCAAGAGCAATTACTCAATACATAGCACATAATTTCGCAGACAAAGGAACCGACCTTCTCACACCTGGCAAGGGCATGGCGTTCATAGCCATGGGAATAGAAATCGAAAAAAATGAGTTTGACCCAGTTGGTTCAAAGCTTGTTTGGGAGCAAGTCCTCAAGCCGTTGTACGGTATGACCACAGACAAAGCCGTTGTTGAAGAAGAAGAGGCTAAGTTAGCCAAAGTCCTCGATGTTTACGAACACAGGCTTGGTGAGTCTAAGTATTTGGCTGCTGACCACTTCACTTTGGTCGATCTTCACATCATCCCTGTGATTCAGTACTTGCTTGGTACTCCAACTAAGAAACTCTTCGACGAGCGTACACATGTCAGTGCTTGGGTTGCTGACATCACTTCTAGGCCTTCTGCTCAGAAGGTTCTCTAAATGAGTCAAACTTTTAACCACAAGGTCGAATAAACATGGCGATAAGCTCATTGCCCAAATTCTCATAAACTCTCTTTTTTACTTTTGTGTGTGTTTCCTCTGTTTTTATTTTCGTGTGTACTCTGTTTTGCTCTGCTACGGAGTGATTGGTTTGAATGTAACCTTCAATAAAAGAGTCTTTGATGAATAATAAAAAAGTAATTTGTTATCTTAAAGTTAAGCTACTATATTTAGTGTTGGTCTCATTCGTAGTGTTGACTTTTATACTTCCAATTCTTGAAAGTTGACTTGAGACTGCAATTTTGTCAAGTAAGAATTTTACTGTTGACTTTAAATGCTTCTTAATCTATTGAAGGGCTTAGTTTTCAAATTAGTTAGAGTTTTAAGTTCCATATTGAGACAATAACACATTTTATAAGAATATTACTACACCAACTCCAAACTAGTTCTGCTTCTCATCAATCACTAATCTTAAGACAAACTCCAAATAGTTCTGCTACTTATTAATCACTAATATTCTTCGCTTTCTTAAATCGATTCCAAACCTTATGTGACAATGTCAAGCTTCAAAGTCAACAATCTTTTTTTTTTTTTTTTGATTTTGGGGTGTAATTTGCACCCAAAAAAAAAAGTTGATGGATAATATTCGAAGAAGCTGGAATTAGTTATTATTTCCCGAAATAAAACATAGAGAAAACAAAATAAAGGAAGCGTTTTTAGGATAAAAGTTTGGGGTTTTTTTTCTTTTCTGGGAAGCGCAGAAGAAAATTGAATGGCTGTGGCTACAGCTCCGTCGCTAAACCGCCATTTCCTACGCCGCGTCTCGAACCCTTACTCGAGAGTGAAGAAACGAAGACCATGGCTAACTCCAGGAGACTCTACCCTTTTTTATTCTCGCCGGAATTGGGATTCCCATCTCCTTGTTTTCGCCTCCTCTTCTTCTCCGTCTCCGTCGTCTTCGCCTTCATCTCCAAATTCTCCGACGGATGATCTCACTGCTGAGTCGTGCGTCAACACTGGTCTTGATCTCTTTAAGAGAGGACGGGTAAGTTCTAAATTCGAATTGTGTGTTCTTAGGGTGCATATGTTTCAGTCGCTTTCGTGTGTTCTATGGCTTGACCTTGTATGATTTTGTGATATGGGTATACCTTAATTTAATGAAAGTTAGTTACTTTATGTTGAGGAATAACCTAAGTTTAGACAATACTGTATGTTGGATACTTTCTTTCAGGTCAAAGATGGTCTTGTTAAGTTTGAGACGGCACTGAGTTTGAATCCAAATTCTATCGAGTCACAAGCTGCTTACTATAACAAAGCGTGTTGTCATGCTTACCTGTAAGAACCTCTAACCATGTACCGATGGAAACTACCTTATAATCAATGATTTGGAAGATCCTGATGAGATTCTTTTCTCTTTTGTTTCATCCCTATTGTTTATCTTCTTGAGGTAGGGGTGAAGGAAAAAAAGCTGCTGATTGTTTGAGAATTGCGTTGAGAGATTATAACCTAAAGTTTGCCACGATTCTTAACGATCCTGACTTAGCATCCTTTCGTGCATTACCCGAGTTTAAGGAGCTGCAAGAAGAGGTCTTGTACTCTCTCTCTTTTTGTATATCTTGTTCTTATCCCAAGAAGAATTTTCTCATTGGCAAAAAAGCTTCTTCCGATTGTTTCAGACTAGGTTAGGCGGGGAAGATATTGGCAATAGTTTCCGGAGAGATCTAAAACTTATAAGTGAAGTACGAGCACCGTTTCGTGGTGTTAGAAAGTTCTTTTATTTTGCATTTGCAGCAGCAGCAGGTATCTCAACGTTCTTTACCGTACCAAGACTGATTCAGGCATTTAAAGGCGGTGATGGTGCTCCAGATCTTCTGGAAACTACGGGAAATGCTGCAATTAACATTGGCGGTGAGTCATAAACACAACTTGAATCTTAAAATCCATTTTTTTTGCTCTGTTATGTGAGTAAGCTTTCGGAACAGCAATGTACAGGTATTGTTGTTCTGGTTTCATTATTCCTTTGGGAAAACAAGAAAGAGGAAGAACAAATGGTTCAAATAAATCGAGACGAAACTCTTTCCCGGCTGCCTCTACGTCTGTCAACCAACCGAGTTGTTGAACTTGTGCAGCTAAGGGATACAGTTCGACCGGTGAGTCTTTTATCTCTCTTTGCTGCCTTTAAGTGTTAATCAGCCTTCGAGTTTCTGAATCGGTTAGGTGATTGACACTGTTGTTAGGTTATTCTGGCGGGGAAAAAAGAGACTGTTACACTCGCGATGCAAAAAGCAGATAGGTTCAGAACTGAGCTCCTAAGAAGAGGTGTTCTCTTGGTTCCTGTGGTATTCGGTGAACGTAAAACACCGGTAACCGGAAAAAAAGGCTTTGGGGCTTCTTCAAAGGCAGCTACATCTCTTCCTTCAATTGGGGTAACGAAAAGATTTTGTGTTGGAACAAAAACAAACAAATATTCAACTTCATTCTCATTGTGGTATAGCAATGAATTTTCTTTACTTAATAGGAAGATTTTGATTCACGGGCTCAATCAGTAGTAGCACAATCGAAGCTGAAAGGTGAAATCAGGTTCAAGGCCGAGACTGTTTCGCCTGGTGAATGGGAAAGGTCGAAACTTTCCTCATCGCCTATTTGCTGATCAAAGTTTGATAGAAAAGAGTGGAAAACTTTGTTTTTGAGTATTAAAGGTCGTCTCTGGTTTTGTTTGGTTCAGGTGGATAAGAGATCAACAGACATCTGAAGGAGTTGACCCAGGTGATGATGTGTACATTATACTGCGGTTAGATGGTCGAGTCCGCAGATCGGGTAGAGTAAGTTTTATCTAAAACCCTAACCTCTCTTGGTTTCTCATGTTCAAAAATGGTTCCTTCAGGGTTCTTGAATGATGAATACTTTTGGTTATTGGTCGATATATATATGCATTGGTTTTGATGCGGTTTTGTGGATCTTAGATGTAAGAAAGAAAAAAAAAACTCTTCTTTTTCAGGGGATGCCGGACTGGGCAGAGATATCGCAGGAGTTGCCGCCGATGGATGACATGCTCAGTAAGTTAGAAAGATGAAGCTTTCTTACGTATCGTATCTTCCTAAAAGTAAAAAACCTAGAAGAGACTAGCGAGAGCTCGTAGGAGAAGAAAAGGCCTGTACTTTTTGTTGGTGTTCACAAGTCCACATGAGATTGATACTTGTATTTATATATGTGAACAACAGTTTCTACATATTTTAAAAAGAAACTATTTTGTATCATTTCGGTAACTTCTCTCTTAATTGAGTCACTGATGAACGAATTACATGTAGGTTTAAGCTTAAACCTATTGATTTTCTTTTTGTTTTAATGATCTTTTTATGCACGAGCGGGTCCATTTGAACTAAAGATGTCATATGATACGTATGAAACGCGTTGATTCGGTGAGACAGAAAAATTGGGATATATGAATTGCAATTATAATTTTTTTACTTCTATCAACAATTTATATTATTAAAGGTTCGGTAAACCAAACCGGAGGAAATTACACTAATAATTTTCTAATGCATGATTTATTTAGAAAGTGCCAGTCTAATTCTCGATTATTTTAGTTAAAAATGGGGGTTAGGTTTTTTCTTTGTTTTTGTTGGGATAACGATGTCCCAACTCGTTTTTATGGTTGTTGAGAAGGGAAAACGAATCAAGGTTTTCGTCGGTTCAATATTCGTATTTTATTTCTTTACAAAGCGAACCATGATGACTTTGAATACATATACGTATTTAGAATTCAGTTGTTAAATAGTTGGTGCTTAATACTAAGTAGACTCTTCGTTATAGTAGACATAGTATAAAAAAAAACTAAATGATCTTGTTTGACTTATGATCGATGTTTAGTGAATGATAATAACAAAAATCAGATAGTGAATACTCAATTATCTAAAAGAGAAGTAAGAGTAATTGTGCATCCAAATATGAATGAAGAAAACAATTATGCCCCTTTATGTCATCTAGATTCAGTGCTTTCAGATCATTAAAAAAAAAATGTTGATTATGAAAGATTATGAAAAGTCAAATGGATAATGAGAAAAGATTTGAACTCTCAAATATATCAAATCGTTTTGGCTCAATTGGTGTCGGACTGTCGGTTTTAACAAATATTCAACCACTCCCAACAATTCTCCATTACTTAATCATAATCTGCACAATCTTTTCTAATTTCATTGTCAAGTGGCATTTCTGCTAATATCGCCAAATACCTAAATAATAATATTATTTTCAAATACTTATATTTCATCTACACAAAGTTATTTCTCCAAATCGAACCTCGTTGAAAAAAGAAAAAAAAACGTTACTAGCATTTCGATTAAAAAACATTTTCCTCATTCTATGCTTTCTTTCTTAAAAAAAACCTTATATAATAAGAAGACAAAAAGAAAAAAGAAAGCTTCAACCACTAACAAAAACCAAAAACTGAGTCCACGCCACCATGTATATATAAGCATTAACTTAAGCAAGAATGAGATAACACAATAGAAGAATCCCAAAAAACGAAGAAAGACCAAAAAAATGGCCAAATCTTTTACCCTTATGATACTCATCTTCTTCATCGTGATGATAATCTCTTCACCTCCGATCCAAGCCGGCTTCACCAATGACCTCGACGGTCTAGAGTGGGCAACGAGCGGAGTCCATGGCTCAGGCTGTCACGGTTCAATAGCAGAGTGTATCGGGGCAGAGGAAGAAGAAATGGATTCAGAGATCAATAGAAGAATATTAGCGACCACAAAATACATAAGCTATCAGTCGTTGAGACGGAACAGCGTGCCTTGTTCTAGAAGAGGTGCGTCTTATTACAATTGTCAGAACGGAGCTCAAGCTAATCCTTACAGTCGTGGTTGCAGCGCAATTGCTCGTTGCAGGAGTTAAAACTCTACAAAACAATGATACAAAAACTATATATCTTCTTGATTTATATGTTTTCTTTAATTTATCCTCATAGGTTGTATTTTGGATTTGAATGTGAATAATGCTGGGTTTTATAGGATCCATGAAGTGTTTTTAATATTTAATATAATCTTTAAAAATATTCATGTCTTCGCAAAATATTATATCAAAGATTTGTATACTAGTAAAGACCTATGCTTTAATCAAACCGGGTTGATTTGTATATGCCTTGAAGTGTTTGATTCGAATTAAATCTTCCAATATTCATTCGTGCATGTCTCTCTTTCTGTATAATAGTTTAGACCTATGTTTTTATCAAACCGGTTTCGTTTGTACGTATAACCTCACCAGTAAAGTCAAACCGGTTTAACATGATTAAGCACACAAGTGACCAACTCTCAACCTAACCCCTTAACAACAACTCTCAACTCTCGGCGCGTTTGCTGGAATTATATACGTTGGCGAATTTGTTTTTTAAAATCAGTATTTACATATACTGTATATTGGTTTTGAACCAAATCAAAATTAACCATTATTGAGTTGAACCGAACCTATCGTAAGAAATTGGTTTCATCCATGATAGCAATGTTTTTTTGTTTTCTTCAAAGGTTTCAGAAATTGAAAAATGGTTAAATGTGAATCCATTATTATTTATGGACTTGGGAACCTGAAAGAAACAAGAAAACCAACATAAGAGTGTTTAAGTTAAACAAAGGAACGCGTGATACGTTTCTGAAACTGGTTCACCAAATTCCCCAACATTTCTAAATATTAATCCATGCCAGACATTATTTATTAAAACAACCCAAGAATTTGGTTCTTCTTGTCTACGTAATAGTTTGTTTGTTTTGTCAATCATTTGCTATCTACAAAGAGATACATTTTTTTTTTTTTGGAAATCCAGCTTTTATAACGAGGAGAAAATTATCTTAATAATAAAATATAGTTGAACTGTCCGTAAGGACCATAACCAACATCAGTTAAATAAATATTTATTTTCTAGCAAATTGAATTGCATAGACTGATAGACGCTATAAAACTAGTGTTTTCGGAATCATCAGAACAATCGCTTTCGTCAGTTAACATTGTTACATGTATTCATCGCAGCAACATTCTATTTCCACATTTTCAGTCACCATTATAATTCCTTTTCTTATGACTTGTTGGATTTGAATGGGCCGAGTCTTAAAGGGAAACCACACTAATTATGAGCAACTCATTACTCTAGTGGAGATGGTCTTAGACTCTATCTATCTATCAAATCATAGAAATAAATCGCGGAAAACACGTTTAAAAGGGGTTATTGGTTCTATGATTTTAGTGGATTTGTAAATCCAAACAAAAATCATGTGTTATTCAATCATAAATTTTAAAATACTTATCAAATTTATGTGTTATTGGTTCTATGATTTACAAATACTTGTTAAAATCCCATGTTATTCATTTAATGATTTGTTTTTAGATTTCAAAATCCACATTATGTTTTTAATGTATTTTAATGGATTTGAAAGTGTAAAATAGAAGAATTCAAATCCAAGGATAAAACATGTTATTTCAAAATCTATGTGTTTTGATTTTTAGAATTTACAATTCCATATGGATTTAGAAATCACCTAAATAATGGAAATAAGAACATATGAATTTTGAAATAATATGTTTTATCCTTGGATTTGAATTCTTCTATTTTACACTTTCAAATTCATTCAAATCTATTCAAATCCATTTAAAACATAATTTGGATTTAGAAATCCAAAAACAAATCAATAAATAAATAACATGAGATTTTAACAAGTATTTGTAAATCATATAACCAATAACACATAATTTTGATAAGTATTTTAAAATCAATGATTGAATAACACATGATTTTTGTTTAGATTTCCAAATCCATTAAAATCATAGAACCAATAACCCTACCTAAGTTTTATTCCACTAGAAAAGACCCCACTTAGAATTTCAATAAGTATGTCCGAAAATTTGCCAAAGGCAGTGACGGAGGACCAAAGTAGCCTTTCTTCCCCAAGAACATTGCAATACAAGGACGAACCAGGCGATGATCAAAGCCATCAGAAACAAGGCACACAAAAGATTCATGTTACAGCCCGAGTCTCCTCCGGCGTATCCTTTTTCATCATTATTCAAGACGATTCTTGTAAAATAATCTAACGAAGAAAGCACAATTCAAAGTGAGAGNTATTCATTTAATGATTTGTTTTTAGATTTCAAAATCCACATTATGTTTTTAATGTATTTTAATGGATTTGAAAGTGTAAAATAGAAGAATTCAAATCCAAGGATAAAACATGTTATTTCAAAATCTATGTGTTTTGATTTTTAGAATTTACAATTCCATATGGATTTAGAAATCACCTAAATAATGGAAATAAGAACATATGAATTTTGAAATAATATGTTTTATCCTTGGATTTGAATTCTTCTATTTTACACTTTCAAATTCATTCAAATCTATTCAAATCCATTTAAAACATAATTTGGATTTAGAAATCCAAAAACAAATCAATAAATAAATAACATGAGATTTTAACAAGTATTTGTAAATCATATAACCAATAACACATAATTTTGATAAGTATTTTAAAATCAATGATTGAATAACACATGATTTTTGTTTAGATTTCCAAATCCATTAAAATCATAGAACCAATAACCCTACCTAAGTTTTATTCCACTAGAAAAGACCCCACTTAGAATTTCAATAAGTATGTCCGAAAATTTGCCAAAGGCAGTGACGGAGGACCAAAGTAGCCTTTCTTCCCCAAGAACATTGCAATACAAGGACGAACCAGGCGATGATCAAAGCCATCAGAAACAAGGCACACAAAAGATTCATGTTACAGCCCGAGTCTCCTCCGGCGTATCCTTTTTCATCATTATTCAAGACGATTCTTGTAAAATAATCTAACGAAGAAAGCACAATTCAAAGTGAGAGAGAGATATTACTCTTGAGACCTACTTCGCTCAATCAAGGGATTAGAATAATCTCTTGTTTTGATGAATTTAATTGAATCAACACAATGAAGGATTGAGAAAAATCTCTTTTTGTTAATGAACAAAAGCTGCACCAAAATCTTAAAACCCCAAATGTTGGAACACGTCACATGGGTTTTGTCCACCTACATTTACATATCCATTCTTGCTAAGCATCTGACGTGGCACATTTTCAGTCACCATTTATAATTCCTTTTCTTATGACTTGTTGGATTAGAATGGGCCGGGTCTGATACGTTTTGCTTATAGAAATGGATATGATAGATTATAGAACTGGAATTACAAAAGAAACTGAGGATTTTGTTAATGGAGCTCCTCCCACTCCCCCTAAAAGACCTCACCAAATACTCGATAACCCTCTCTCACTCTCTCAGACCTTATATATAGACATAGACTTAAGAAAATAACCTAAACCAACCATGGTTAACTCTCATAACAAACCATGGTTAAGTTAAACTTAAGTAAATATTATTATTCATTTTCACTGCTTCTATCAATACTCCTACCTTTGAAAACAACCTTGTCCTCAAGGTTGAGATGAGAAAACTACTTAGCCAATCCCTTTTTTTGAGCTTCCATGAACATTCAAAATCTGGCAGCACTTCCCACTTTACCAACAACTCTTCATGCTCTGTTCTCAGATTGTCTCTGATTCTTGATTCACTTGATCTCAAGAAATCAATTCCCACCCTTTGAATATCAAGTGGCACCAGAAGTTTCGTCACAGAATGTCCCTTACTTTGAAGCTTGCATCCCATAACCACTCCAAATTCAGTTATTGATACATCCATGTTCAGCAGTAGAAGTCTCTCTTGATATTCTTCCTTGTGATTGTTCTTAAAACTCTCCAAGTTAAGAAACCTTTCTTTCTTATTATGTTTCTCTCTGAAGATCCAGAACAAATGACCAAATATAGTCTTCAAGTCCTTTATAGTCCTGTCCAGCTTCTTGGTTACTTGCTCTTCGTCTCTCCTAGACACATAATTCTTTACTTTTCCCACATACGACATAATCATCTTCATCATCCAGTTCTTAGCCTTTCCAGACATTCCCACGCTCCAAACAATATGTCGTATAAGTACAAATGCGTGTAGATGACGGGAACTATTCAGCAAAGCATCCTCTTTTTGAAGCCTACTGCACATTAGGTATACATCTCCAGCAAAATCATATCTGCTTGTAACTCTTAACAGAAACATCATCTCACACACATAGTTTCTGTTCTTCACCTCCTTTGTTTTCTTCGTCCTCCTGTGATTGATCTCTGTTGATTTAGGAGGTTTCCTCCTTCACTTCAATCTGAAGATCTGGTCAACAATCACTCTCATTTTAAGAACGTCTCTACCTTCTTCTTGTGTTTTTGTCCAAACTTGTGTCTCCTGCTGCTAGTCCCAAACATCTTCTCATTGGCTGTTTCGACTCCCATTATCATCACATCACTGACCACTTG
>NC_025698.1:895272-903826 GCF_000633955.1 Camelina sativa | reverse complement strand
CCCCCCCCCCCCGCTAAAAACGTTATAACACTCCTTATCGGCCATATTTTATCAGCCACTTTGTCATTGCTCATGTTTCTCACGTGACTAAAGCATTTTAGCCCATGTGATTCTCTCACTGTCCAAGTTTTATGACCTTTGCACTTGTTCTTCCTCAGATGTCGAAGTAGCTTCTTTATGTGCAGCACTCTGAACCTGTATTTGAGCTTAGTGAGCTTGTTGTAGAATCTCATCTTTTCCCTCTTAAGTTGATCATTGAAATCCCTCTTGTGAAGAGAATCGAGTTGTGCATTCTTCCTAGTTGTTTTTTACTTTCTCTTTGAACTTTGTTCCTTGGTTCCACTTTTTGGAGGATGTCTTCTTCCTTGTGATTCTACTTTTACTCCGCAGTCTATCATCACGCACTTGGAAACAGTCTACTTTGTTCCCAATCTGTGACTTCTTCTTCTTTACCTTAGTTTCCCACAACAACAGCCTATCAATCCCAACGCAACAACACCTCACTCTTTTACATCCTTCCATTCCCCTCTTGCTTTGTGTTTTGAAGTTCCTCTTCATGTTAGACTGAAATTTGAGTTGGTCATTGTTCTTTGGTTTGAACTTGCACCTCCTAAACTTACCACATTTCATATTTTCCCTTTTTCTCACTCCTTGACCTTTCCATGGTCTCTCATCAACCAGTAAATGTGTACCTTTGTTCAATTTGGCTTTTAATTTTGCCTCTTCCCTCCTCGTTTTACCTCTATTGATCTTCTTCTGTATTTGAGTAGGCATAGGTTTCATCTTTTCAGCTTTGTATTTAAACCCCTTCGCCTTTGTGAACTTCTTCTGATATCTCCTATTCTCTCTTTTAGTCATTTTCTCGAATGTCTGGTAGGCATTCTCACACATTAACTTCTTTGGCATCCACAAAAATTTTGAGCGCATTCCATAGAGTTGCAGAGATGAGCAGAACTGACTTCCCGAATTTCTTCTCCTCTTGACTTTGTTTCTGTCTATATTATGCTTCGGGTTGGTCCTATTCCATCTGGGAGAAACATCTTTGCGCCTCCTCTTTTTTTTTCCTCCTCTTGGTCATTTTATCAAACACTTGGCATGCATCCTTAATCATCTTTAAATCAGTCTGATTTTCCTCACCTTGCTGGCGTGATCCATCTCTTAGAGTACTATCAACCTCAAACGCAGACTCCTCCTCTTGTTCATCTTTCCTCTTTGTCAATAGCTTCGCAAAATTTGTATCTCCTTTGAGTTTGAAACCACCTTTAAACCCATCAATCTTTGAAAGTGCTTTCCATCTCTTCCTTTTTTTGTTCTTCGAGTTCACTTTTCTTCCCAAAGGCATTTGATCGAACACTTGGCAGACAGGTTCACTGTTCTCAATATCTGACATTTTTGGCACACCTGTTTGTTCTTTTTGGAAGAGATTATCCAATGATACAAACACATCTTCTTCTTCTGCTATTCTTTGACATATCACCACTTCTGCTGCTGCAATATTCTCCTTCTCTTCAGCACTTGGTTTTTCAAAACACTCCTCAGTCTCTAGGAGATATTTCTCTAGCTTGTCCAAACAGCTCGTCAATCTGCTCATCTTAGAGTCAAATTCATCACTCTGCGTTAGATCAGCCACAACTCTCTCTTTTCCTTTGCTGAATCGTTGAAGCAGACCGATCTTGATCTCATTCCAGCTGGTAAACGCAGCATGTGACTCCTGGAACCACAATAGAGCAACACCTTCCATAAATCCATATGCAAAAGAAATCTTCGTCTCTTCCGTGAATCCATGGTCCGTGATGTAATCTTCAACCCATGAAATCTACATCGCTGGATCTTCTTCGCCGTAGTAAACAGGAACCTCCACATAACCATCAATACCTCCCATTGGATCGAACTGCTCTGATACCAATTTGATATGTTTTGCTTATAGAAATGGATATGATAGATTATAGAACTGGAATTACAAAAGAAACTGAGGATTTTGTTAATGGAGCTCCTTTCACTCCCCCTAAAAGACCTCACCAAATACTCGATAACCCTCTCTCACTCTCTCAGACTTTATATATAGACATAAACTTAAGAAAATAACCTAAACCAACCATGGTTAACTCTCACAACAAACCATGGTTAAGTTAAACTTAAGTAAATATTATTATGCATTTTCACAGCTTCTATCAGGGTGTTAAAAGGAAACCACACTAATGGGCCTTTACCTGTTGCAATTTTTTGTTGTGCGTCTATCTATGGTTGCGATTTAATTATAGGATGATGATTAGTAGTTTGATTGATTACACGGAAGTAGACTTACCTAGCTCATAAAATGGCGGGATCATCGATACACGTGCTTAATAGTACAACATTCGGTTCTGTCCTGTGGGAGTTTGTTGGTTATATAATTATTATTACTATAGTTGACGATATTACAGATTTAGCCACCGCTCTATAATCAAAAAAACATGAGATTTTTAGTTACCAGTAGGTTACCACACACTTGTGTCAGCTGTCCGGGGTGGTGTGATTAGATTATAAAAGAAAAACGCAAGAATAATGTGGAGCTGTAACAATGTTGCTGTTACTTACAAATGCAATAAAAACGCATGTCGTCAAGTTGTCAACATGCAAATGCAAACCTCTCAAAAGATTTGACGAGAAAAGAAAAAACAAAGAAAACAAGTAGCCTCCTGGCACAGAATATTATAATGCTTCTCTCTCTCTCTCTCTCTCTCTCTCTCTCTCTCTCTCTCTCTCTCTCACTCATAGTAAAATTTAAATATTGACCGTTGGATGTTTTTTTGATTATTTTAAAGAGAATCTATTTTATCTAAAGCCAAATTTAGTCAAAAGCTCAAGTGGGAGCTGATTTTTGTATTTAATTATTATTACATCTGTCGTTTTTAATTAAATACGATACGAGAGAGAGTAAATAAATATACTTATCCTTAAAGTTAAAAAAATGGAAACCTGTTAATTTGCTTTTAGAAATATATGACCAAACAAAAAAGGAAAATGGTAAAAAGTTAAATATGTCCAGATACGGCCCCACACTTTATATAAATAAATAAATTAGAAGAAAAAGAAGAGAAAGTTTTTTTTTTTTTTTTTTTTTTTTAAGTTAAAAATTTATTTCAATTCCATTCCTCTCTTTCTCTGGAAGCGTCTCTTCTCTTCTTCTTTGGATCAAGCGGCGGAGACGGCGGCGTTGAATACGAACGAACGAACGAACGAACGAGATATGGTTGAGACGAGACGCAGCTCTTCTGCTTCCAAGCGCTTTTCTTCTTCTTCTTCTTCTCCCGACACCACTACTTCTTCCTCCTCACGTCCTTCCAAACGATCCAAGGTTAAGATCGAACACACCCTTCTTCTCAATACCTTTCTATTGGGATGAGGCGAGGCGAGGGTTGGGTCAATTCTCGATTTTAAATCTGGGGGCTTTTTTTTTTTAATTTCGTTTTCGATTTTGTGTTTTTGTTTTTCTGGTTTGGTTTAGGCTGCGGCGGAACCGGCAGCATCTTCGTCGGCGAGTGAGGTGCCGATTGAAAACCGAGGGCCGGTTTCGGATCCTGGATCGGAATCTGGAGAGGCGGAACTGAGAACTCCTGATCCGCAGACTCATGATGCGGAAAGGCCACTTACTACCACCGATGTGCCGGCCATGGAGACCGACACAATCCCTGAAGTTGAAGCCTTGGTGGCGCCTTCCACCCCTGCAGGTTCGCATCTTTGCATGTTTTCTCTCCTTTTGCCTTGCATGACATAAAATGTTTTCTCTTTTTTGCTCATATCTATCTTTTGGTTGTGTAGGTGAAGTGGTGGTGGAACCTGAGAAATCTAAATCTTCTAAGAAGCGGATTGCTAAGGCTCCTTGGGCCAAGCTGATTTCTCAGTATTCTCAGGTCTGTTGATTTTGCCTCTCTTTACTTTGTATGATTGTTTACATGTTGCGCAATTTGCGAGCCTAGTGTGGGTTTTTAGCTGTCTGTGATTAGGGAATTTAGTAAAGATCGTGTCTTTCGGTTTATTGGGTCGAGTTTGGTCTGCTGCCATGGACATATCTGTTGGTATTATGGGTCACTGCGGAGCAGTTTTTGACAATGTACTGTATTTGATGAACTTGGCCGTTTGTGTATCTCTTTTAGAAGAGGAAGCTTCTGTGTGTTTTGCTGTTGATATGTTAGTCAATGGTTAATAAGTAGCGGATTAGTAAGAATTATGAACTAGCTAGTCTGTCGTGGGATTTTTCAGTTTCCTGTGACTACTACTACTAACATGTAGTTTCTGACTGCCCTTTAATCACAATTTCAGAACCCTCATATTTTCATCAGAGGCTCTGTGTTTACTGTTGGACGGCGAGGATGCGATTTATGTATAAGAGATCATTCTATGCCCACCGTTCTATGTGAAATTAAGCAGTATGAGGTAAGGACACTATCTGATTGGTCTTCTACTAGCTCAAGGGACAGGAAGCCTTTTTACTTATTATGTTTTTTTTTGCAGCACGGAGGTCCATTAGTTGCATCGTTGGAGATAAGAGGGAATAGTCTACTTGTTCAGGTCAATGGCAAGATTTACCAAAGGAGTTCTTGTGTTAATCTGCGGGGTGGCGATGAAGTTGTCTTCAGCACTCCTGGGAAACATGCTTATGTATCCTTTTATAAGTGATCTAGAAAGTTATCCACGTTCCATAATTAGGGATTATATATTTTTTTTTTTTGCTTTTTATATATCTATCTATGAGGTTAGTATTATCTCTATTTTTTCTTGACTAGTGTTCAGATATTTCAGCCTCTTAAAGATGAAAATCTAGCTACTCCAGACAGAGCTTCTTCATTGAGCTTTTTTGAAACACAGACTGCCCCTCTGAAAGGGCTTCATATTGAGACGAGAGCAGGAGACTCTTCACCAGTTGATGGGGCCTCTTTATTGGCGTCCATATCAAATTTGCATAATGTACCTTTTCTACCACCTACATCTAAAAGTGTCAAAAGGCAGCAAAATTCAGAGGTTCCTGTGCTACCTTCTAGCTGCAATGATTGTATCCTGGATGTTGACATGAACGATGATGATATTAATGATGATCATGCTGCTATTGCTTCAACGGAGAAAACTGCTGCTTCGACCTCTTGTGCTGCGAACGATGACCAGAATGCAGATGGAAATGGAATGGATCCTTTTCAAGAAGCTGAAGGTGGAAACATTCCTGGTCCTCGTTTTGAAATTCGACCTATTTTGAGCTTACTTGGGGATCCTTCTGAATTTGATTTAAGAGGTAGCGTTTCCAAAATATTGGTGGATGATCGAAGAGAATTGAGGCAAGCGCCGAAAGCTTATGACCGTCCATCAGCTTTGGTATCAGCTAGACGTCAAGCACATAAGGATACTCTGCGGACAGGGGTGCTCAATCCTCAGGACATACAAGTTTCTTTTGAGGACTTCCCATATTTCTTAAGGTCAGTAGTGCTCTTAATTTCTATAATGCTTTGCTATGGCAAGATGGAAAACATGTATTGTGGTGTTTCAAGTTTGGATAAATAACTTTCTGAATTTTCACAGTGACATAACTAAGGATATTTTGAGAACATCAACATATGTCCATATGAAGTGTGAAAGCAAGTATGTAAAGTATGGATCAGACTTTTCAACGTCGTGCCCCCGCATCTTGCTCTCTGGACCAGCTGGTATGAGGAAAACTCTGAACAAAGTTGTTTTGTTTATAAATCTTTGGTTCTTCATTTTCCTAACAAAATTCACATCTGGGATATTTGAAGGCTCTGAGATATATCAGGAAATGTTGGTAAAAGCGCTTGCTAAAAGTTTTGGGGCCAAATTAATGATTGTTGACTCTCTCTTGTTACCTGGGGTAAAACTTTCATTCTTTTTCTTTTTCTTACGGAGTGTTTTTGTGCATATTCATAACAGATTTTTGTGTCTGTTAACATCGTGAGCATATTTGTAATAAATCGGCACTCTTGACTATTGGTTTCAAATGTTTAGAAGCTATATGTCCTGGCAATCTGTTTTATTGGGATATAATAGTACTGGTAGCATTGATTCTCTACTGTTTCTGGATGGTTTCAGGGTTCTAAAGCCAAGGAAGCAGATTTTACCAAAGAAAGTTCTAGGCGTGAAAAAATTTCGGTGCTTGCTAAACGAGCTGTACAGGTTGCACAAGCTGCTGTTATGCAGCATAAGAAACCAACTTCAAGTGTTGAGGCTAATATTACAGGTGGATCAACACTGAGTTCTCAGGCTATTCCGAGGCAAGAAGTGTCAACTGCACCCTCGAAAAGTTACGCCTTCAAAGCAGGTATGGTTGCTTATGTCTTATTTTTCAGTTTTGTTGTTGTGCCTCTTTTTATGTTACTGAACAAGCGTTTCTGTAATTCTTAGGTGATCGAGTAAAGTTTGTAGGTCCTTTAACTACTTTACTTGCTTCTCTCCAAGCTCCACTTAGGTATTGTTCGTTGTTTTTATTTTATTATTTTGTTTTGAGGAATTTTCTTCTGATGTAGATTGTTATCAAAACTCTTTTCTTTTTCATGCTATTCTTTCTAGGGGACCGGCATTCGGTTTCCATGGAAAAGTACTACTTGCGTTTGAAGACAATGGATCTTCAAAGATCGGGGTTAGATTTGATAAGTCGGTACCAGATGGCAATGATCTTGGTGGTCTATGTGAAGACGACCATGGTTTTTTTTGTACTGGTAATTCCCGTGCTAATAAGTAATGTCTACAGATTTTCATTTAAAAAGTTAAATGTAGTAATGATATTCTTTCTTTGTATGCAGCGAGTTCACTTCGTTTAGAAAGTTCTTCCAGTGACGATGCTGATAGACTTGCCATCAATGAAATCTTTGAGGTAGTTCTTATCACTTTTGGCTGCCTCTCTATATAATATGAACATTATTTCATAGTTCTTGTAAACTACAGAGAACCTTTAACCCCTCTTGAATGATATTGTAGGTGGCTTTTAATGAAATTGAAAGAGGATCATTGATATTGTTCCTGAAAGACATTGAGAAATCTGTGTCGGGGAACAGTGATGTGTATATAACTTTGAAGAGCAAGCTGGAGAATTTACCTGAGAATATTGTTGTTATAGCCTCACAAACCCAGTTGGACAGCCGAAAGGAAAAAGTAGGATTTCTATTCAATCTCTCTTTCTTAAGCTTTTTTAATCTTCTTAAGTTTCTCTCAAAATGGTTAATTTGATTGTTTGATATATATCATTTGCAGTCCCACCCTGGAGGTTTCTTGTTCACAAAGTTCGGCAGCAACCAGACAGCATTGCTGGATCTTGCGTTTCCGGTATGACAACCCGACTCATCTCTAATAATTTCCATTTTGTTAAGACTGCAAAGCATGTAATCTTTTTTCTGACTTTTAACTTGTAATTGACGATGCAGCTTATACACGTATGCAAAAATTACATACTCTCTCTCTCTCTCTCTCTCTCTTTGATGTGTTGGAAGTGATTTTTCATGGCATCTGCAGGATAACTTTGGTGGTAAACTGCAGGACAGGAACAAAGAAATGCCTAAATCAGTGAAACAGATTACGAGGCTATTTCCTAACAAAGTGACCATCCAGTTACCTGAGGTTTGAGCCTTTTTTGCCCCTTTTAGTTGTCTAAAGCCATTTGTTTCTTTTATATTTCATTATCTTCTTGTTCTTATAACAAAATAGGATGAAGCTTTACTGGTGGACTGGAAGGATAAACTTGAACGTGACGCAGAGATCCTGAAGGCTAAAGCTAATATCACCAGCATCCGTGCAGTAAGCATCTTTCAATGAAGTCTCGTGTCTATCTAAATGTTCCTGGGTTTTTTTTTAGTGTGTGCGTTTCCTTATGTTCTGCTCATGGTTGTTGCAGGTCCTTAGTAAAAACAATCTTGTCTGCCCTGACCTTGAAACCTTGTGCATCAAAGATCAAACCTTTCCTTCTGATAGTAGGCATCTTTAACCTTTTCCTTCTGTCTTTCGTCCTTGACAATCCGATTATTTGTCTAACCAAAAACCCTATGATTAATAGGTGTGGAGAAAGTTGTTGGCTGGGCTTATGGCCATCATCTTATGAACTGCTCAGATCCTACAGTCAAAGACAACAAGCTTATCATCTCGGCAGAAAGGTGATCCTTCGATAGAAACTCTGAAATATAGATCATGAGGATTGCGGTTGTGATATTTTCTTGCAAATAACCGTTTGGCGTTTGTTGCAGCATCACATATAGCCTGCAGATGTTGCATGAGATTCAAAACGAAAACAAGAGCACAAAGAAATCTCTCAAAGTAATATTCATAAATCTGATGCTACTTTGCCTCCCAAATAACTTTTGGATATTTAACAATTACTATATTAATATAGGATGTTGTTACTGAGAATGAATTCGAGAAAAAACTCCTATCAGACGTCATTCCTCCAAGTGATATCGGTGTATCTTTTAATGATATCGGGGCTTTGGAAAATGTTAAAGACACCTTGAAGGAGTTGGTGATGCTTCCTCTTCAAAGACCCGAATTGTTTGGCAAGGGCCAGCTTACAAAGGTATGTTTATCG
>NC_025698.1:892062-895196 GCF_000633955.1 Camelina sativa | reverse complement strand
TGGTGGTCTATGTGAAGACGACCATGGTTTTTTTTGTACTGGTAATTCCCGTGCTAATAAGTAATGTCTACAGATTTTCATTTAAAAAGTTAAATGTAGTAATGATATTCTTTCTTTGTATGCAGCGAGTTCACTTCGTTTAGAAAGTTCTTCCAGTGACGATGCTGATAGACTTGCCATCAATGAAATCTTTGAGGTAGTTCTTATCACTTTTGGCTGCCTCTCTATATAATATGAACATTATTTCATAGTTCTTGTAAACTACAGAGAACCTTTAACCCCTCTTGAATGATATTGTAGGTGGCTTTTAATGAAATTGAAAGAGGATCATTGATATTGTTCCTGAAAGACATTGAGAAATCTGTGTCGGGGAACAGTGATGTGTATATAACTTTGAAGAGCAAGCTGGAGAATTTACCTGAGAATATTGTTGTTATAGCCTCACAAACCCAGTTGGACAGCCGAAAGGAAAAAGTAGGATTTCTATTCAATCTCTCTTTCTTAAGCTTTTTTAATCTTCTTAAGTTTCTCTCAAAATGGTTAATTTGATTGTTTGATATATATCATTTGCAGTCCCACCCTGGAGGTTTCTTGTTCACAAAGTTCGGCAGCAACCAGACAGCATTGCTGGATCTTGCGTTTCCGGTATGACAACCCGACTCATCTCTAATAATTTCCATTTTGTTAAGACTGCAAAGCATGTAATCTTTTTTCTGACTTTTAACTTGTAATTGACGATGCAGCTTATACACGTATGCAAAAATTACATACTCTCTCTCTCTCTCTCTCTCTCTTTGATGTGTTGGAAGTGATTTTTCATGGCATCTGCAGGATAACTTTGGTGGTAAACTGCAGGACAGGAACAAAGAAATGCCTAAATCAGTGAAACAGATTACGAGGCTATTTCCTAACAAAGTGACCATCCAGTTACCTGAGGTTTGAGCCTTTTTTGCCCCTTTTAGTTGTCTAAAGCCATTTGTTTCTTTTATATTTCATTATCTTCTTGTTCTTATAACAAAATAGGATGAAGCTTTACTGGTGGACTGGAAGGATAAACTTGAACGTGACGCAGAGATCCTGAAGGCTAAAGCTAATATCACCAGCATCCGTGCAGTAAGCATCTTTCAATGAAGTCTCGTGTCTATCTAAATGTTCCTGGGTTTTTTTTTAGTGTGTGCGTTTCCTTATGTTCTGCTCATGGTTGTTGCAGGTCCTTAGTAAAAACAATCTTGTCTGCCCTGACCTTGAAACCTTGTGCATCAAAGATCAAACCTTTCCTTCTGATAGTAGGCATCTTTAACCTTTTCCTTCTGTCTTTCGTCCTTGACAATCCGATTATTTGTCTAACCAAAAACCCTATGATTAATAGGTGTGGAGAAAGTTGTTGGCTGGGCTTATGGCCATCATCTTATGAACTGCTCAGATCCTACAGTCAAAGACAACAAGCTTATCATCTCGGCAGAAAGGTGATCCTTCGATAGAAACTCTGAAATATAGATCATGAGGATTGCGGTTGTGATATTTTCTTGCAAATAACCGTTTGGCGTTTGTTGCAGCATCACATATAGCCTGCAGATGTTGCATGAGATTCAAAACGAAAACAAGAGCACAAAGAAATCTCTCAAAGTAATATTCATAAATCTGATGCTACTTTGCCTCCCAAATAACTTTTGGATATTTAACAATTACTATATTAATATAGGATGTTGTTACTGAGAATGAATTCGAGAAAAAACTCCTATCAGACGTCATTCCTCCAAGTGATATCGGTGTATCTTTTAATGATATCGGGGCTTTGGAAAATGTTAAAGACACCTTGAAGGAGTTGGTCATGCTTCCTCTTCAAAGACCCGAATTGTTTGGCAAGGGCCAGCTTACAAAGGTATGTTTATCGGTACTAGTTTTCAAATATCTGTTTCACTCCATCTCTGCAAAGTGGAAATTGCAGTATAACTGTTTTTTTAATGCAGCCTACTAAGGGTATACTGTTGTTTGGACCGCCTGGTACGGGGAAGACAATGCTGGCAAAGGCAGTAGCAACCGAGGCTGGTGCAAACTTCATCAATATATCAATGTCCAGCATTACCTCAAAGGTATTTATTACTTGAAACGGTCACCTGACTCTGTAATGTTTCCTATTGAGATTAGACTTGACATCTAGATTTCTTGCAGTGGTTTGGCGAGGGAGAGAAGTATGTTAAAGCTGTTTTCTCATTAGCAAGTAAGATAGCTCCAAGCGTCATTTTTGTCGATGAGGTATGTTGCATGACGTTAAGAACAGCTCTCCTCCGCATTACATTATCTTTTTCCTTCTGAAAATATTCTGAATGGGAACGAAATTATTCAGGTTGATAGCATGTTAGGAAGACGTGAGAATCCAGGAGAACATGAAGCTATGCGTAAGATGAAGAACGAATTCATGATAAACTGGGACGGCTTACGCACAAAGGATAAAGAAAGAGTTTTAGTACTGGCTGCTACCAACAGACCATTCGACCTTGACGAAGCAGTTATTAGACGGCTTCCCCGAAGGTAGTAAACCGTCAGTTATTCTCTGTATTATGTGTCTTTTGTCATCATCTTTGAAGAATCGCTTAGAGTAGATCTTCTGTGCAGGTTGATGGTTAATCTCTCTGATTCAGCAAACAGATCAAAGATCTTGAGCGTAATTTTGGCGAAAGAAGAGATGGCACAAGACGTAAATTTAGAAGCTATAGCAAATATGACAGATGGGTACTCAGGGAGTGACTTAAAGGTCTGTAATTTCCTCCATCCAAAGCAGAAAGTTGAAAATCCGTTTTCATAAAAACCCACATTCTAAAACAATTGTTTTGGTTTGCAGAATCTTTGTGTGACGGCGGCACATCTTCCTATCCGAGAGATTCTGGAAAAAGAAAAGAAGGTATGGCTCTGTTTAAAAATGGTAAAGGGTTATGATGATGTGTGGTTTTTTGATTAATAAAAGTCATGGGGGTTTGTTGACTCGCAGGAGAGGAGTGTGGCTGAAGCGGAAAACCGACCAATGCCTAAGTTATATAGCAGTACAGACATAAGACCCTTGACGATGAATGACTTCAAGGCCGCACATGATCAGGTTTGAGAAACTGAAACACACAAGAAATCATAGTTTGAGT
>NC_025698.1:886116-891095 GCF_000633955.1 Camelina sativa | reverse complement strand
CTGGTACGGGGAAGACAATGCTGGCAAAGGCAGTAGCAACCGAGGCTGGTGCAAACTTCATCAATATATCAATGTCCAGCATTACCTCAAAGGTATTTATTACTTGAAACGGTCACCTGACTCTGTAATGTTTCCTATTGAGATTAGACTTGACATCTAGATTTCTTGCAGTGGTTTGGCGAGGGAGAGAAGTATGTTAAAGCTGTTTTCTCATTAGCAAGTAAGATAGCTCCAAGCGTCATTTTTGTCGATGAGGTATGTTGCATGACGTTAAGAACAGCTCTCCTCCGCATTACATTATCTTTTTCCTTCTGAAAATATTCTGAATGGGAACGAAATTATTCAGGTTGATAGCATGTTAGGAAGACGTGAGAATCCAGGAGAACATGAAGCTATGCGTAAGATGAAGAACGAATTCATGATANTGCAGGACAGGAACAAAGAAATGCCTAAATCAGTGAAACAGATTACGAGGCTATTTCCTAACAAAGTGACCATCCAGTTACCTGAGGTTTGAGCCTTTTTTGCCCCTTTTAGTTGTCTAAAGCCATTTGTTTCTTTTATATTTCATTATCTTCTTGTTCTTATAACAAAATAGGATGAAGCTTTACTGGTGGACTGGAAGGATAAACTTGAACGTGACGCAGAGATCCTGAAGGCTAAAGCTAATATCACCAGCATCCGTGCAGTAAGCATCTTTCAATGAAGTCTCGTGTCTATCTAAATGTTCCTGGGTTTTTTTTTAGTGTGTGCGTTTCCTTATGTTCTGCTCATGGTTGTTGCAGGTCCTTAGTAAAAACAATCTTGTCTGCCCTGACCTTGAAACCTTGTGCATCAAAGATCAAACCTTTCCTTCTGATAGTAGGCATCTTTAACCTTTTCCTTCTGTCTTTCGTCCTTGACAATCCGATTATTTGTCTAACCAAAAACCCTATGATTAATAGGTGTGGAGAAAGTTGTTGGCTGGGCTTATGGCCATCATCTTATGAACTGCTCAGATCCTACAGTCAAAGACAACAAGCTTATCATCTCGGCAGAAAGGTGATCCTTCGATAGAAACTCTGAAATATAGATCATGAGGATTGCGGTTGTGATATTTTCTTGCAAATAACCGTTTGGCGTTTGTTGCAGCATCACATATAGCCTGCAGATGTTGCATGAGATTCAAAACGAAAACAAGAGCACAAAGAAATCTCTCAAAGTAATATTCATAAATCTGATGCTACTTTGCCTCCCAAATAACTTTTGGATATTTAACAATTACTATATTAATATAGGATGTTGTTACTGAGAATGAATTCGAGAAAAAACTCCTATCAGACGTCATTCCTCCAAGTGATATCGGTGTATCTTTTAATGATATCGGGGCTTTGGAAAATGTTAAAGACACCTTGAAGGAGTTGGTCATGCTTCCTCTTCAAAGACCCGAATTGTTTGGCAAGGGCCAGCTTACAAAGGTATGTTTATCGGTACTAGTTTTCAAATATCTGTTTCACTCCATCTCTGCAAAGTGGAAATTGCAGTATAACTGTTTTTTTAATGCAGCCTACTAAGGGTATACTGTTGTTTGGACCGCCTGGTACGGGGAAGACAATGCTGGCAAAGGCAGTAGCAACCGAGGCTGGTGCAAACTTCATCAATATATCAATGTCCAGCATTACCTCAAAGGTATTTATTACTTGAAACGGTCACCTGACTCTGTAATGTTTCCTATTGAGATTAGACTTGACATCTAGATTTCTTGCAGTGGTTTGGCGAGGGAGAGAAGTATGTTAAAGCTGTTTTCTCATTAGCAAGTAAGATAGCTCCAAGCGTCATTTTTGTCGATGAGGTATGTTGCATGACGTTAAGAACAGCTCTCCTCCGCATTACATTATCTTTTTCCTTCTGAAAATATTCTGAATGGGAACGAAATTATTCAGGTTGATAGCATGTTAGGAAGACGTGAGAATCCAGGAGAACATGAAGCTATGCGTAAGATGAAGAACGAATTCATGATAAACTGGGACGGCTTACGCACAAAGGATAAAGAAAGAGTTTTAGTACTGGCTGCTACCAACAGACCATTCGACCTTGACGAAGCAGTTATTAGACGGCTTCCCCGAAGGTAGTAAACCGTCAGTTATTCTCTGTATTATGTGTCTTTTGTCATCATCTTTGAAGAATCGCTTAGAGTAGATCTTCTGTGCAGGTTGATGGTTAATCTCTCTGATTCAGCAAACAGATCAAAGATCTTGAGCGTAATTTTGGCGAAAGAAGAGATGGCACAAGACGTAAATTTAGAAGCTATAGCAAATATGACAGATGGGTACTCAGGGAGTGACTTAAAGGTCTGTAATTTCCTCCATCCAAAGCAGAAAGTTGAAAATCCGTTTTCATAAAAACCCACATTCTAAAACAATTGTTTTGGTTTGCAGAATCTTTGTGTGACGGCGGCACATCTTCCTATCCGAGAGATTCTGGAAAAAGAAAAGAAGGTATGGCTCTGTTTAAAAATGGTAAAGGGTTATGATGATGTGTGGTTTTTTGATTAATAAAAGTCATGGGGGTTTGTTGACTCGCAGGAGAGGAGTGTGGCTGAAGCGGAAAACCGACCAATGCCTAAGTTATATAGCAGTACAGACATAAGACCCTTGACGATGAATGACTTCAAGGCCGCACATGATCAGGTTTGAGAAACTGAAACACACAAGAAATCATAGTTTGAGTCCACAGGTTTTTGGGATTTTAAATGGTATTTGTTGTTGTAGGTATGTGCGAGTGTGTCGTCTGATTCATCGAACATGAACGAGCTTCAGCAGTGGAACGAGCTGTATGGAGAAGGAGGGTCGAGGAAGAAGACATCACTGAGCTACTTCATGTAAAAAGAGAGAAAGAGAAAACAGAGAGAGATCGTGTTTTCATCTGTTTATGAATAATGTTTATACATCTCTCTTTTGATCTTTAGTTCTTAAGTTTATATAGAATTTATGTACAGAGAGAGAGTCCCTCTTGAATTGTCTAATATGGGGTTTTGTTGGTTCTCGATTCTTTTCTTCCATCTCCAAAAATATTCAGAAACATCATTAATACAGATGAGATGTACAATATCTATTTTACATTTACCTGATGCTATTGCTATATGTGATGATGCCTATACATTTAGCCTTACACATTTAGATCCCGTTAGATAGCCCATAAGTTTCGTAAAGTGAAAAGTTGAAAGAAACCCTACAAGGCTACAACCCCTCTTCTTTCCTGGGCGATATTAATAGAGGTTGGTCTCACATTGCTTATCTGTTGTTCAATTGTATAAGATTTACTCTCTTACGTAGGTTGGTCTCAGATTGCTTATCTTTGTCTCTCACTTAAATCAGATGGGAAACCATGGGAATAGAAACGCTCCACAAGCATATACCTATGCTCCCAGTCCCATGGACATAGTTATGAGTGTGGCAACATGGATAGGATCATGAAATCTTTCAATTTCTTATTTTACTATATTCAAAGTATTTGTATTCCTATATCCATGTTGCCACACTCATAACTATGTCCTTGAGAGCTTGCATGGGTCCCATTGATATCACAACAGTTATTGCTCATGATGGTCGGCTTACACGAGCTATCCGAGAAAGACTAAATGACCCGGCAAGTGGGGTGACTTTGTACAGTTGCGACAATGGTAAGAAAAATAATAATTGTTTTTTTGTTCACGACGGTTATCGCTCGTTTGTTTTTCTTGTTTTTTTTTTGGTGTCATGTTGATATGGGAGACAATGGAGTCTTTGAAGACTCTCTATGTACCAAGGTCCAGCTTAGTTTCTGCTGGCCATCGTTTGTGGTTGCTGAAAAGGGAACAGAATATTGATTGTCACCAAAACAAAAATAATAATAAATAATAATTAGAAATGAAGTTTAATTTGGTCAAAAATGTGCATACGATAGTAACTTTTATACACTAACGCGCTCATATCTTGTTATCATATTAGCATATCTCATATCTCATAAAATTTTATATCATAATTTAAATAAAGATATGAATTTTCATGAGATATGTGATAGGCTGATGACAAAATATGGATGCGTTAGTGTATAAAAGTTACCAAAGATAGTAACTTACGTCTACACTTTTTTTGATTGATCAAGTTAAACTTCATTTCTAATTATTATTTATTTAAATTAAGACTTTGCTGAACAGTATATAAAAATAATAATAATCATAAATTGTTAGAAAAAAATAAATAATAATAATAAATCCCTTTTTTTGGTTCCCATTAAAAGAAGCTACTAGAGTCGATTTTGGTTCCTATTCAAAACTATACTTATTCCTTTGTGGAAAATTTGCAAAATAAAGTCCGAGGTTTCATATTTCACCTAAAAACACCCCCAAAATATCTTGTTTCATATCTTTTTTTGGGAGCCATGAACCGTTTTATTTACTTGTTTCATTTAATATCTTCAGAAAACTTTCTTGGACTCATAAATACATGTCATCAACCACTTAATAGTCTAATACCAAAATTAATGAAGAAAATGATAAGATTGCTGCTGTAACTGGAACAATATTTGTACAATACGTTTGAATAAGACGCCAGCGTTTCACATTATATCAAGAATAAGGTTCTCTCTTAACAAGTTGATTGATCGAGTTTTTTTTTTGTTTTTTTGTTTTTTTGTTTTTATGGGTTGCGATTGAATACAAATGTTTAAAAAAAAAAAAAAAGTCGACCTTTTATTGTGACGTTGACCAAAATTTTCTTTTCTTAATAGCAAGCAAAAAAAATATCTCAACGTCAATACAGCTGACAAAATGAGATTGAGACGTGGCCGGCCCTGTTCTTTTTTTTTTTTTTTTCTTTTTTCTTTTCTAAAGTTATAAAAATCTCATCTTTGAAAAGTCAACGTTTTGGTTGCTTCGGTGGTGACGTGTACCGTACCCCATATATTTGATTCATTCAGCTCTGCGGTGATTGAATGAATGAGAATGAACCTTCAAGACC
>NC_025698.1:878181-880779 GCF_000633955.1 Camelina sativa | reverse complement strand
AAACCCACATTCTAAAACAATTGTTTTGGTTTGCAGAATCTTTGTGTGACGGCGGCACATCTTCCTATCCGAGAGATTCTGGAAAAAGAAAAGAAGGTATGGCTCTGTTTAAAAATGGTAAAGGGTTATGATGATGTGTGGTTTTTTGATTAATAAAAGTCATGGGGGTTTGTTGACTCGCAGGAGAGGAGTGTGGCTGAAGCGGAAAACCGACCAATGCCTAAGTTATATAGCAGTACAGACATAAGACCCTTGACGATGAATGACTTCAAGGCCGCACATGATCAGGTTTGAGAAACTGAAACACACAAGAAATCATAGTTTGAGTCCACAGGTTTTTGGGATTTTAAATGGTATTTGTTGTTGTAGGTATGTGCGAGTGTGTCGTCTGATTCATCGAACATGAACGAGCTTCAGCAGTGGAACGAGCTGTATGGAGAAGGAGGGTCGAGGAAGAAGACATCACTGAGCTACTTCATGTAAAAAGAGAGAAAGAGAAAACAGAGAGAGATCGTGTTTTCATCTGTTTATGAATAATGTTTATACATCTCTCTTTTGATCTTTAGTTCTTAAGTTTATATAGAATTTATGTACAGAGAGAGAGTCCCTCTTGAATTGTCTAATATGGGGTTTTGTTGGTTCTCGATTCTTTTCTTCCATCTCCAAAAATATTCAGAAACATCATTAATACAGATGAGATGTACAATATCTATTTTACATTTACCTGATGCTATTGCTATATGTGATGATGCCTATACATTTAGCCTTACACATTTAGATCCCGTTAGATAGCCCATAAGTTTCGTAAAGTGAAAAGTTGAAAGAAACCCTACAAGGCTACAACCCCTCTTCTTTCCTGGGCGATATTAATAGAGGTTGGTCTCACATTGCTTATCTGTTGTTCAATTGTATAAGATTTACTCTCTTACGTAGGTTGGTCTCAGATTGCTTATCTTTGTCTCTCACTTAAATCAGATGGGAAACCATGGGAATAGAAACGCTCCACAAGCATATACCTATGCTCCCAGTCCCATGGACATAGTTATGAGTGTGGCAACATGGATAGGATCATGAAATCTTTCAATTTCTTATTTTACTATATTCAAAGTATTTGTATTCCTATATCCATGTTGCCACACTCATAACTATGTCCTTGAGAGCTTGCATGGGTCCCATTGATATCACAACAGTTATTGCTCATGATGGTCGGCTTACACGAGCTATCCGAGAAAGACTAAATGACCCGGCAAGTGGGGTGACTTTGTACAGTTGCGACAATGGTAAGAAAAATAATAATTGTTTTTTTGTTCACGACGGTTATCGCTCGTTTGTTTTTCTTGTTTTTTTTTTGGTGTCATGTTGATATGGGAGACAATGGAGTCTTTGAAGACTCTCTATGTACCAAGGTCCAGCTTAGTTTCTGCTGGCCATCGTTTGTGGTTGCTGAAAAGGGAACAGAATATTGATTGTCACCAAAACAAAAATAATAATAAATAATAATTAGAAATGAAGTTTAATTTGGTCAAAAATGTGCATACGATAGTAACTTTTATACACTAACGCGCTCATATCTTGTTATCATATTAGCATATCTCATATCTCATAAAATTTTATATCATAATTTAAATAAAGATATGAATTTTCATGAGATATGTGATAGGCTGATGACAAAATATGGATGCGTTAGTGTATAAAAGTTACCAAAGATAGTAACTTACGTCTACACTTTTTTTGATTGATCAAGTTAAACTTCATTTCTAATTATTATTTATTTAAATTAAGACTTTGCTGAACAGTATATAAAAATAATAATAATCATAAATTGTTAGAAAAAAATAAATAATAATAATAAATCCCTTTTTTTGGTTCCCATTAAAAGAAGCTACTAGAGTCGATTTTGGTTCCTATTCAAAACTATACTTATTCCTTTGTGGAAAATTTGCAAAATAAAGTCCGAGGTTTCATATTTCACCTAAAAACACCCCCAAAATATCTTGTTTCATATCTTTTTTTGGGAGCCATGAACCGTTTTATTTACTTGTTTCATTTAATATCTTCAGAAAACTTTCTTGGACTCATAAATACATGTCATCAACCACTTAATAGTCTAATACCAAAATTAATGAAGAAAATGATAAGATTGCTGCTGTAACTGGAACAATATTTGTACAATACGTTTGAATAAGACGCCAGCGTTTCACATTATATCAAGAATAAGGTTCTCTCTTAACAAGTTGATTGATCGAGTTTTTTTTTTGTTTTTTTGTTTTTTTGTTTTTATGGGTTGCGATTGAATACAAATGTTTAAAAAAAAAAAAAAAGTCGACCTTTTATTGTGACGTTGACCAAAATTTTCTTTTCTTAATAGCAAGCAAAAAAAATATCTCAACGTCAATACAGCTGACAAAATGAGATTGAGACGTGGCCGGCCCTGTTCTTTTTTTTTTTTTTTTCTTTTTTCTTTTCTAAAGTTATAAAAATCTCATCTTTGAAAAGTCAACGTTTTGGTTGCTTCGGTGGTGACGTGTACCGTACCCCATATATTTGATTCATTCAGCTCTGCGGTGATTGAATGAATGAGAATGAACCTTCAAGACC
>NC_025698.1:875044-878170 GCF_000633955.1 Camelina sativa | reverse complement strand
CCCCCCCCCAAATAAAAAACATTTAACAAAAATATCAGAAACAAATTCGCTCTTCTTCTTCTTCTTCTTGTAGACGATGTCGTCAGCCATGGATGTTATGCTTCACTCTTCAAGCTTTCTCCTCCCTTCCGACGAAACTCCGGGGGGGAAGAGATACGCTCTCGTTGTTCTTAACCAGAATTTACCACGGTTCACTCCTCTTCTCTGGGAACATGGTACCTTCTTCTCTCTTCCTTGTTATATGCGCGAATTAGGGTTTTTTTTTGTTGATTTGTTGTTTGNTTTTTTTTTTTTTTTTTTTTTTGTAATAGTACAGCAAAAGTTCGTCTCTGTGCTGATGGCGGCGCTAATCGCATCTACGACGAATTACCTCTCTTCTTCCCTCATGAAGACGCTTCCTCCATTCGTCACAGGTTCCCCGTTCTCCTTCAAAAGCTTTTGTAACTCTTTTGCCATATACAGATTTTCTTAATTTTGAGCTCGAGATTTTCTTCTGTACCTTAATTGTGTTCATAGCTTCACCTTCTTCTTCAGTTCATAGATTAGATTTCTCTAGAAACTTTAAAAAAACTTGGTCTTTAATAAAGACAAGAAGACTGTTCTGAGATTTTTGTATTGGGAATGTATTTATTTAGGTATAAGCCGGATGTTATCAAGGGAGATATGGATTCTATTCGTCCTGATGTCCTCGACTTTTATCTCACCTTGGTAAGCCAATAGATTCACACCTTGTTTTGTTTAGATCTAATCTAACATTGGCTTCTCTGCTTTTGTTTCTCTTCTTCTTCTACTTTTTTTTTTTTTTTTTTTTTTTGTGCCTGCCTGCCTTCCTTTTTCAGGGAACCAAGGTCATAGATGAATCTCATGATCAGGATACCACAGATCTTGATAAATGCATTCTGTATATCCGTGACTCTGCTTCCAATCAAGAGACTTCTAGAGTATGTTCATCTATTCAATTACAAAAGCTGCTCTCTGCGCTTTCTGTTTTGTCCTTCTTCATAAATTATATATACAAAGATTGATTTCCTCTGCCAGTTCCAGATTCTTGCCACTGGAGCACTCGGGGGAAGGTTTGATCATGAAGCCGGTAATCTCAACGTCTTGTATCGATATCCAGACACAAGGATTGTCCTTTTATCTGATGATTGCCTCATCCAACTCCTCCCAAAGACTCATCTACATGAAATACACATTCACTCTTCTCTTGAAGGTCCTCACTGTGGTCTCATCCCTATTGGTACTCCATCTGCCAAAACCACTACTTCTGGGCTTAAATGGGATCTCAGTAAGTATATAACATTTTTTCTTTTTGCATCTTCATCGGCATCACCAGATCGATCTAACTATTGTTTGTATCTGTTTGTTATGATCGTCTTTAAAGGCAACACTGAGATGAGATTTGGTGGGTTGATAAGTACATCAAACTTGGTTAAAGAAGAGAAGATCACAGTCGAATCGGATTCGGATCTTCTCTGGACTATATCTATCAAGAAAACTGGACTTCCGGTAGAAAGCAATACACCTTAGGCGCTCGCTGTAAAAAAGAAGACACTTTAGTATTATTACGCATCAATGATATTATTCCTGGTGCATCGAAGAACTTCAACATTATTATTTGTTGTTTTTGATTTCACTGTTCGAGCCAGTAATACTTGGCTGTACCACTACTGTCGTTATTTGAACATTATTAGATGCTTTTTTATATGAGATTTATTTCTTTGGTTTTGTCATTTTCATGTGGGACTTCTTTGATTTTTATCGTAGTCATAACTCAGAAAAGGTGATTGGGTGTTGGTAAAACGCACGTAGACACACACAGAGAGAGTCTCGTATAAGAACGATTCCACCACTGCAATTTTAATAACCAAAACTCTTTTCCTCTTTGCTTCTTAAAACACAAAACAGATATCTCAGGCAATGAGTTTGATTCTTCACCTTTTGACAATTAAACTCATCATACATATTCCCTCTCGATCACCTTTTGAGCAAATAAAGATGATGTTCTTGTTGTAAACAGTAAAAAACGGTTTTTGGGGAATAAACACAAAACAGATATCTCAGGCTACTTTTGTAGCTTCCTTTATACAAAAGTTCGGCTGTAACCCTATCCTCCCATGTTCATTCCGCTCTATACTTGCGGAACTTGAGCAACTTGAAGAACTTACCGAATTTATGAAAGGTGTGTGTGTTTGTCCTCTCTCACTGTCTTGTTGGATGATATAACCAATCTGTTGCTTTGATCAACTGCCTACTTTTTTTTTTCCTCAACAGGTGCACGTGTGTCAGAAACGGCTGAATTTGGGTTTTGGGAATGCTTAGTATGCGGCCGTAGTTCTATTGGCCAACCCTCTTTCATCAAACATCTATCTGATGCACACCATCATGAAAAGATGGTAATTTCTGGCATTTTGTCATTGTCCCAACTGTTTTTTTTAGTCTTAAAACCCTCTTTTACCACAAGTAGTCACTTCCTTGTTTTGACCCCCTTGTTTTGTTGTTCAAGCAGATGTTAACTACGAAGAATAGGACGCTCCCTCGTCCAAGTGTAGATCCAGACGTTCATGCAAGACGAATTGGTCTTCTTGTGACACGACACTGGTCTACTGGGACATCAATTCGTGTCCGGTTCCCCCTGGCTGTGATGCTAGTCTGGTCGCTCCGTGCATCAAACGGTTCTTGACCGAAGAAGCCTACTCTGGTCCTCTCTCCATCATTGCCATTGGAAGACTAACAGAAGTCCCTAATGACATCTTGAGGAAAGTCTTTTCCAGTGGAATCAGTCTTCACAACGTCCCCTACGGTATCTTCTCTCATCCTTATGATATTTTCTTTGATGAATAGATGAATAGAGTCTTAAAACTTTAGTCTGTTTTGTGAAACAGGGCCCTCAGACACTGAGGATCTTATTCATTCCATTCATCATTCCAGTAATTTGATGGTGATATCAAATTCGAGAATATTTGGTTGTATGCGAGACTTTATTCAATCCAGTTTCAACCTACTCCATCCGTTTCCAAATGGATCTCTTCTTCAGCGTTTTTTTCAGTCAGGTGTGTGTCTGTTAACACATTTTTTCTGTCCTCCGTGTTGAGTGTTGTTGAAATCTACTCTTTAACTTTTTTT
>NC_025698.1:844447-874767 GCF_000633955.1 Camelina sativa | reverse complement strand
GAACTCGAGGAGGATAACAGCGGTGAATATCCCTTCTGTGAACAGCCCTTCTCGATTTGCTCAGTATGCGGCTACAAGACTTATTTTCATTGGGCTGAAAGGTTTACCATTGATTCCGCCTTTGAAAGGTTCACCATGCATCTGGATAGTACATCCCATCAACAGAAGGTAATTAATCATGGCACGAACTTGTTTATTTTTGTCATTGTCTTTAACTATTTTTTGTCATTGTCTTACCACAAGTAGTTTACCTTACTCTCTTCTTCTCATTTTGTTTGCCTAAAAATGACCCCATGTTGTCTTTTTTTTTTCTCATTGGATGTGCAATCAGTTGTCGGCACTGCCTACTATAAGTAGGCAACTCCAATACATGAGTGCACCAACTTCCTGAGAAAAACATGGAGGCAGTAACATCGGTCTTTTGGGACATCAGGACGTGTCCGGTTCCACCTGGCTGTGATCATCGTCGGGTCGGTCCGTGTATTAAACGGTTTTTGGGGAATAAAGGCTACTCTGGTCCTCTCACCATCACTGCCATTGGGTCACTAACAGACTTCCCTCGTGACTTTCTGGAAGAAGTCTATTCCAGTGGAGTCTCTCTACATAAAGCTTTCGGCGGTTAGTATCTTCTCATCGTTGTGCCTTTCTTAATAATAATAATGGATGTATGTTTTCCTTGTTGAATAGAGTGTCTCAAGTCTTTATTTTCTGAAACAGAAAGAGCGTTTGTAGACACTTTGGATGGACTTATTATTGATTTTACCTTCAAGAATGAACCTCCAGCTAATATAATGGTCATATCCGACGGAAAATACTTCACTTCTAAGTATGCTTTCGAGCTAGAATCGACTGGATACACTATTATGCCATCTAATACTCTGCCAGGTTTGTGCCTACAATCTCTAACTGTTTACTTTCCACAGATTCAAGGGCACTTGAGTATAATTTTTATTTATTTTCCATTGATTCAGAAGTTGAGGATGATAGATGCATTGATGATAAGTGCATTGATGAAACGAGTGAGTCTGCCTTCTGGATTTGCTCAGTATGCGGCATGGATACACCTTCCCAAGGCTTTCAAAACTTCACCAATCATGTTCATAGTAGGCAACATCAACATGAGGTAATATAGCAAACTTGTATTAATACATTTTGTCATTGCTCTTTTGTTTGCCTAATTCTGACCTCTCCTGCTCTCCTGCACTTATGTAGTGGAGGGAATGGGTTGCCTTTGAATCATTTGGTCGAGAATAAGAAGAAGTGAAGAAGGCCCGTTTTTCAAGTCTCGTTTCCTTAAGAAGAACTTAATTATGCTTATTTTCTCGTTTTTTGTTTGTTGGTATTAATACTTTTAAGTAAAAGAGAAACTCATGGAATGGCTAAATGAACTTATAGAAAAAAAAAAAAAAATGGTTACGTTTCATGCAATCAATCACTGAAAGTGCATGCACCACTAAGTCGGGGCTGTAGTATTCAAGAAAGTCACTTAAGTCTCTTTCTCGTTCGTTTCTCATAGTAGTGTAGAAGCGAAGCGGAAGATTTAATAAAAACAACCTAAACTCACTCTTTTTGCTCTGAGATTTCTTTTGCGAATTTGGGCCGGCGTCGATGGAGCCACGCTCCCACAAGAATGCGATTCTTCCGGTTACTAGTAGTAGCGGAGGTAATCTTATGTTTCTTTTTCTTCCACAGTTGAGTTTGAATCTAGGGCGATAAGGAAGAATGCAGAAGTCGACAGAAGAGAGTCTCCTTTACACTCTATTAAGTGGAATCGTATCATATTAAGGCCTCTTTAAATATCTGAAAATATTGAGATTTCTAAATTTTAGTTTTGTTTGCGTAAATTTGACCCCATGTTACTTGGGGAAGTCTGAAATAGTAAAGTTATTTCATTTTTTTTTTTATTAAGAAAATCATTGTTTTAAGAACAAGAAAAAAAAAAAAACTCAAAACATTAATCTATTAGGATAAGTGGGAATACTTAATTGTTCTCGCTTTGTCAAGAAACTTAATTGTTCTTGCTTTCTGAAAACCATGATGTTAATCGCTTCTAGCTACACCTCATGTATGCTATGTCAGTCTATTAATGGTTTTTTACATTACACATGTGAGAGGTCAATGCTCATGATTACATACCAAAATCCTACACCTACTTCTAGAGGACAAATGTTGGTTTAACAAATAGTAATATACTTGTGCTTATATTATTCTAATGCAATCTAGAGTTTGCGGTTGTCTTTATGCAATCATTGCAAAATGTTGATCGTGCTGTAATTTGTGTTTGCGTTTTAGAGTTATGTGATTGCGTAATTTCACTTCCCACATATAGTTTGGATTGGAAAATTGTAAATCTAGAAGTTTAGAAAAAGGTTTTGTTACATGCTTTTTAATAGGGGCAATTGGATTCATACAACTGATACAAGAGCATTGATACCAAAACTATAAGTTTGGTTTAAGTATTGAATTTGGGCCCAAAAAGAGTAGTAAAAGTAAAAAAGGCTTTAATTGCTTTTTTTCCTGTCCAAAAACATAGCCGTTGGATTCTATATGATTCACCTAACTTTCTGTACACTAGCACGCATACGATAACCACTCGATGTTCTTCTTCTATAACATAATCTATCTGAAGAAACTAAAGAACAGAGAGAGAGAGAGAGAGGCTCTCTTCTTCGATCAAAAGAAAAAATCTTTGCGTCGTCATCATCGTTGTTACTCTTTAGGGTTTTCACACGAGTTCCTTCTGCTTCCTGTTTTATATTATGAGGTAAAAACAAGTCTGCGTCTTTTTATATAATTCTGGTCGATTTGGGGATACGGTTTTTTCTTAGTTTCCTGTAAGTTGGGAACAAAAAAAACATTTGGGGGGTTTTAGATTCAGACCTAAGATTTATGGTGTCGGCTCAGTAACTTCTTTGCGTTTACCAATGTCGCTTGTGAAAACCTTATGGAGAAATAAGAGATTTTTTGTGGAGGGGGTTTGGGATCTGTGCTTTAAAGGTTTAAAGTTACTGTTTTTCGTTAACCTGAGAATGCAGAATCATTGGGATTATGCCAAGTGTTCTCCTTTTATACCATCTTCTTACTGTTATAAGCTGTGTGAATTTGCAGTCATCATCCAGAAGTGAAGTGGGCTGAGAGAGCCGATAAGGTTTTTTTAACTGTGCAATTGAATGATGCTAAGGATGCAGATGTTAAGCTTGATCCTGAGGGGTCTTTAATTTCTCTGCTAAAGCTGGATCTGATAACCAGCTTTATGAGCTTAAGCTTGAACTTAATGATAAGGTCAATGTAGAGGTGAGGTGAACAGACTTTGTAAGGTCTCCTCGTTTTTTGTTTCTTCTTATTTAGTTTCTAATTGTCTCCCTCTTCTTTTGATCAGGAAAGCAAAATCAACATTGGATTAAGAAGCATATTCTGCATCTTGGAGAAAGCAGAACCTAAATGGTGGAATAAGCTATTACGTGGAGGGAAACCGCCTCACTATGTTAAAGTTGATTGGGACAAGTGGGTTGATGAGTAGGCCTGGACATAAAAACTGTATCCGAATACCCAACTCGGAACCCGACCCGAAAAACCGGGTTTGGGTTGGGTACGGGTTTGTCTATAAAATCCTATTGGGTTCTATTTTCTAATACCCGTGGGTTCGGATTAGGATCGGTTAATACCCGGTACCCATTTGGGTACCCATTAAACCCGAACATATAAACATATTTATAATAATTATCATTAATATAACGCAATCACCCCAAAATTATGATTATAATTTTGAATATTTCATTTAGTTTTATACCTAAATATTAAAAATAATCAAAATATCTAAAATATTTTGTTATGTAAGTTAAAATTTAACTAAATTTATTTAATTTAATTATATTTTTTTGGTTATCCGGTAGTTCGGGTACTAATCGGGTTCTAAAATTTGTAACCCAAACTGACCTGAACCCGATAGTACCCAAACCGAACCGAACCTATATATCTAAAAATACCCAATGGATTCTATTTTTCTAAACCCGTTTACCCGAACCCGAATGGGTAATACCCGAATCCGAACGGGTTACCCGAATGTCCAGCCCTATTGATGAGGATGAAGATACCCCCACTGGTTAGCACTTTCTTGACCACACCTAGTCATCTTCACTCTCTGCACTTGCATAATTCTGTAGGCATTGTTAATTTTGGTTTCTTCTACTCCTTTTTTCTATAGGTCCTGAAGATATATGGATATGGCTGGAATGGGTGGAATGGCTGGAATGGGCGGAATGGATTTCTCGGTTTGCTTTTTAGCTTACACTGTCAAGTAACTTTTGTTTCGTGTGCTTAAAAGATTTGAGGACTAAATATTTATCTTCTTCTTGTAGAACTTTGGTGGAATGGGAGGCATGGGTGGGATGGGTGGTATGGAAGGCCTCCAAGGGATTGGTGGAATGGGAGGAATGGGTGGTATGGAAGAATTTGAAGATAGTGATGATGAAGGTGAGATCTTTTTCAATACCCTTTTATTTGTTTAACGCTTTGATGAGATCATTCTTGATGCAGTGATATGGTTTTCGCGGTGTTATGTCCTGTAATCAATCAATTAGAAGTTTAGAACTCTGAGCAACGAAATGATTTTTGTATATTACAGGAGAAGAAGCCAAATCTGGAGAGAAAAAGGAGGAAACTCAAGCTCCTGCCCATGCGACAGAAGAGGCGAAAACCGAAGAGCAAACAGCTGTGAAGAGTGACAAATGAAGAAACTGTCCTTCTAAACCATTTGGTATGACTAACCGAGAAGAGTCTTTATGAATATTATTACGGAATGGTTCCATCTTTAAAATCAATCCCCTTCGCTTACTTTTATTTTTTTTTGGATTGTTGAGTTCTTATATGGTTTGATCTTCTTTTTTTTTTTGGTCAACTTAAAAATGTTCTTTTGAACATGCAATTGTTTGGTTGTTGTGATGACATAAGAGTTTGTGAGAAGAAGCTCTACTTTGCAAGTTTGTTGAACTCCACAACTTATCAGTAGTCTATAAGCTTAAGATCGGACACAAACGGAGTTTAAGAATTACCTATACAGAATTGGATAGTACCTACGAACCATATACGAGCTCCCCTTATGAACCAAGTTTACATAGTTTTTCAACTGGTTACAGTGTATCTTTTGCTAGGAGTGCGAATATGAATCTTTTCTTTTAACTTACTACTATTCACTGTAAGTCTAATGGTAAGGAACATCTTATTTTCTCATTAAAATATAATTTTTTAGTAGTGAGGGAAAAAAGGTTAAACAATAAAACGACATCGTTTTTGCAAAACCCTTGTTAAGTAAAACCCTTCCGCCTCTCTCTCTCTCTCTCTCTCTCTCTCTCTTTTGCTTCCTTCCTTCCTTCTTCATCGCAAAAACAAAAATCGGCGAGAGACAGAGATGGCGAGGTCGAGAAGAAAGTACAGGAACTCTAGGGCTAAAGTTCGCGTAGCTCTTCCGAAGAAGAACCCTAATATCTTCAAGCCAGCTTTCAACTTCCCACCCAAGCTCCGCGCTCTCATGGGGGACGATGTCCCCGAATGGGACGACCAAGCTAGTGTTATCCAGAACTACAGATCCTTCGGCGTCATCTCTAACCCTAATTTGCTTCGTTCTCGCACCGACCACATGATCCAGGATCCTTCCCTCAACATTCCTCCACCTCCAGAACCATCCACCGATGACCCTACCGCTAAGGAGTTCGAGCCCATCGATTCCGGAAGCGAACTCGAGGAGGACGGTACGTTGTTTAATTCCATTTTAGCTTCTAGCTGGAGACTAGTCTCTTGCTTAAGTCGGTATTGAGAATAATTTGATAATTAGGGTTTAGAGTGACAAATTAAACTGAGAGCAAATTAGGGTTTAGAGTGACAAATTTGGGGGAAAGTGATTAGCTTTTGGATTCTTCACATCTGGTGGTTGTTAATAGCAGTTATTAGCTCTTGTAGAAGTCGGCATTGAGAATAATTTGAAATTTGGGGTTTAGAGTGACAAATTTGGGGGAAAGTGATTAGCTTTTGGATTCTGCACATCTTCATAGATATCTGGTTGTTAAAAGCAGTTTTACACAGTTGGATGCGAGTTTCCATTTTTTGGGTAACTAATTTGTCCAAATGCTTTGTTCTGAGGTGTGTAGATCTGAAGACAGCTTTGGGGAAGCAAAGAAGAGATGGAAAGAGTGCTCCTTTACAGCCGCTTACGACTATGCAACGNTATGGCTGGAATGGGTGGAATGGCTGGAATGGGCGGAATGGATTTCTCGGTTTGCTTTTTAGCTTACACTGTCAAGTAACTTTTGTTTCGTGTGCTTAAAAGATTTGAGGACTAAATATTTATCTTCTTCTTGTAGAACTTTGGTGGAATGGGAGGCATGGGTGGGATGGGTGGTATGGAAGGCCTCCAAGGGATTGGTGGAATGGGAGGAATGGGTGGTATGGAAGAATTTGAAGATAGTGATGATGAAGGTGAGATCTTTTTCAATACCCTTTTATTTGTTTAACGCTTTGATGAGATCATTCTTGATGCAGTGATATGGTTTTCGCGGTGTTATGTCCTGTAATCAATCAATTAGAAGTTTAGAACTCTGAGCAACGAAATGATTTTTGTATATTACAGGAGAAGAAGCCAAATCTGGAGAGAAAAAGGAGGAAACTCAAGCTCCTGCCCATGCGACAGAAGAGGCGAAAACCGAAGAGCAAACAGCTGTGAAGAGTGACAAATGAAGAAACTGTCCTTCTAAACCATTTGGTATGACTAACCGAGAAGAGTCTTTATGAATATTATTACGGAATGGTTCCATCTTTAAAATCAATCCCCTTCGCTTACTTTTATTTTTTTTTGGATTGTTGAGTTCTTATATGGTTTGATCTTCTTTTTTTTTTTGGTCAACTTAAAAATGTTCTTTTGAACATGCAATTGTTTGGTTGTTGTGATGACATAAGAGTTTGTGAGAAGAAGCTCTACTTTGCAAGTTTGTTGAACTCCACAACTTATCAGTAGTCTATAAGCTTAAGATCGGACACAAACGGAGTTTAAGAATTACCTATACAGAATTGGATAGTACCTACGAACCATATACGAGCTCCCCTTATGAACCAAGTTTACATAGTTTTTCAACTGGTTACAGTGTATCTTTTGCTAGGAGTGCGAATATGAATCTTTTCTTTTAACTTACTACTATTCACTGTAAGTCTAATGGTAAGGAACATCTTATTTTCTCATTAAAATATAATTTTTTAGTAGTGAGGGAAAAAAGGTTAAACAATAAAACGACATCGTTTTTGCAAAACCCTTGTTAAGTAAAACCCTTCCGCCTCTCTCTCTCTCTCTCTCTCTCTCTCTCTTTTGCTTCCTTCCTTCCTTCTTCATCGCAAAAACAAAAATCGGCGAGAGACAGAGATGGCGAGGTCGAGAAGAAAGTACAGGAACTCTAGGGCTAAAGTTCGCGTAGCTCTTCCGAAGAAGAACCCTAATATCTTCAAGCCAGCTTTCAACTTCCCACCCAAGCTCCGCGCTCTCATGGGGGACGATGTCCCCGAATGGGACGACCAAGCTAGTGTTATCCAGAACTACAGATCCTTCGGCGTCATCTCTAACCCTAATTTGCTTCGTTCTCGCACCGACCACATGATCCAGGATCCTTCCCTCAACATTCCTCCACCTCCAGAACCATCCACCGATGACCCTACCGCTAAGGAGTTCGAGCCCATCGATTCCGGAAGCGAACTCGAGGAGGACGGTACGTTGTTTAATTCCATTTTAGCTTCTAGCTGGAGACTAGTCTCTTGCTTAAGTCGGTATTGAGAATAATTTGATAATTAGGGTTTAGAGTGACAAATTAAACTGAGAGCAAATTAGGGTTTAGAGTGACAAATTTGGGGGAAAGTGATTAGCTTTTGGATTCTTCACATCTGGTGGTTGTTAATAGCAGTTATTAGCTCTTGTAGAAGTCGGCATTGAGAATAATTTGAAATTTGGGGTTTAGAGTGACAAATTTGGGGGAAAGTGATTAGCTTTTGGATTCTGCACATCTTCATAGATATCTGGTTGTTAAAAGCAGTTTTACACAGTTGGATGCGAGTTTCCATTTTTTGGGTAACTAATTTGTCCAAATGCTTTGTTCTGAGGTGTGTAGATCTGAAGACAGCTTTGGGGAAGCAAAGAAGAGATGGAAAGAGTGCTCCTTTACAGCCGCTTACGACTATGCAACGCACTCATATAAGACGTTTGGTTGAGAAACATGGAGATGACTTTGAGGTTTGATCTATTATTAGTCTACCAAATTTTTTTACTTTGTTTGATTCTCTTTTTCTTTCTAACATCTATTTGTTGGAACAGGGCATGTTCCGAGACAGAAAGCTAAACTCTATGCAGCATTCGATTGGGACACTACGAAAGCTATGCACAAGATATCAGATGTACAAGGATAAGAACCCTATTTTAGTTCCATGATGATGAGATCTTTGTATTGTCTGCTCATTTTTGTTATAAACTTACAACAACACAACAACCGTTTGAACTTTATAATCGTTGGGAACCTTTTTTATGGTATGAAAATCATATGCAAACTATATTATAGACAACGCTTAAGAGTTTCATTTTTCACTAACAAATCGTCTCATCCTCTGTGTAAGCAAACACATACTCACAGAGGAAAACATTGAGTCTTTCAAAAGCTTATGATCAAAACCAAGAATCTTCCAGATATTTCACAATCAACATTGAGTCTTTCAAAATACTATATATCAAAGCCAAGAATCTTCAAAATATAGCCAGTTATATTATTATATTCCAGTGAAGCTTCGGCATTGGTAATCCCAGTACTCCTTGGCCTGCTGCAACCTTTCTGCTCTCTCTGTTTTACGCCGTTCTTCCCAATACTCTCTGCAGCTGCAATTTCATGTTTTAAAAATTGTAATTTAGTCTATCTCCTTTTAGTTTTCTCCCCAGATACCCTCAAATCTGGTTTTTAAAGACTATAAGAAGATTGGTTGTATATGCATTAACCTTCGCTTAAGTAAGATATTGAGCTCATCCAAATGCACAGCACCTTTATAAACCCCATCCTGATATCAAATGGACGAAGAAACAGGGATAAAGAGCATGAAACAAGGAAGACTAAGTTGTAATTAGCAGTGGAGAATGGGTCTAATAACCTCACGGCAAAGCGGGCATTTTTCAGTTAGCTCTGCGGTTTTCAAGCCATCAATTACGTTTACTGATGCAGCAGAGCAAGCACACATGTAGCAATATATGTGACCACATGTTAGAGCTATCGGATCAAACACCGTGTCCTGTTTTCGCCATCAATTGTAAAATAAGTCAGTTCAAGACTTATTCCTAGCATTACGTAAGTATCTTTCAGTCACATGCTAGAAAAAGACTTAGTCTTTGAAACAGAATCTTCAAGAGGAGAGTGGAACAGCACCTAGACACGACAAAATTAAGACTTTATCCCTATAGGCTGAAACTATCTTGTATAATTCAGAATACTAATAAGTCAACTAACAGGTTTATTGACATTGAGATTCTATCGAGTCGTTTAAAGTTTTGCTTACCAGGCATATTGAACAAGTCAAGTCAATGTCAACTTTTACGGAATCAGAGAGCTCGCAGGAGAGTAAAGGCTTCCCATCATCGAACGTCAAAGAGCAACCATCAAACAGAGCATGAACAGGAGGATGAGGAGAAGCCACAGAAGCAGCTCCAGATTCCTTCTTAGATTCTTTCAGATTGATGTGAAACGCCATAAGCTCACAGAGCCATGGTGATTGAAGAATCTCGATTCGCATTTTCTGGACTTGTGTCTTAAACAATTGTCCTTGCCTAGACTCATGAATCTGTAAGGACAAAAAAAAGATGCAAACATATATATAAATTGAATAAAAAGTGTTCAAAATTGGGATACGTAAACCAAACCTTGTCATATTTCTTGAGGATTTTTCTAATGGCGACGGCATTGATGAGAGCGTAATTAACCAAGTCTTTGCCCTCTTGAATCAAACCAAGATGGCTCTTTTTACGACCATTGCCTTTGAACCAAGTAAGACACTTTGTGAAAGCAGAAGCTAAATGTAGCTCAAGAAGCTTCTGAGCATTCTCGTTGAACCATCCTACTACGTCTTCCATCTCCTTGAGAAGCTCCGGGAAAAAATTCCCATCACAAACTAGAAAAAGAAAAAAAAGAAAAACAAATCCACCAAATAAACAAACACTCTCTGTTTTCAAAAACCTCTGTCAGGGGAATTATGTCGAACAGTACCTGTGCATCCACGAGGACAATTGTGGTCATCATGTTGTTGTTGTTGTTGTTGTTGATCAATAAAAGCCATATTGGAAGAAGGACGACCATCATGGTTTCTTCTGCATTTCTTGAGAACCTTCTTGAGTTTCTTGAACCCAACACCGGGAAGATTCTTCTTCTGCTTCTGTACTTGCATGTACTCTTCATACTTCTTACAAAACTTCATCTTTCTCACAATCGCAGAAGAATCACTTTATAAAGGATTTAAAATTTTAGATGACCATCAACAAAATTCAATTCAAAAAAAAAAAAAACAGGATTTTATCAAGAAAACAAAATAAAATTTTGATCTCTCCTCGTCGTTCTTATCTATCTCTCTCTCTTGCGTCTCGTGATGGATTTTATTATTATGTATTGAATTGAAACAGAAGAAGAGAGACGTATTAATGATTAAAAACGAAGGGTGAAGAGAGATGAGGTCGGCGGAAAAAAAACACAAGTTGTGAATTTAAATGAAATTTTAGGGAAAAAAAAAAGGTCAAAACGTTAGATGAAATTTTTGGGGAACATATCTTTCTTCCTTTTTTTTAAAAAAAAAGGTGAAGTTTGTGTATATTAAAACTTTCAGTGCAAAGATTGACCCATTTTGGTTGATTCATCAATTTCACTGACTTCTTTATTTATTTATTTTTGTTTTTGAAGGAGTTGTATAAATAGTATTTGACATTTAAGGCAGATTCTTTACTAAAAAATATTTGAAGATTTGTTTTTTATAAATTTAATGAGCACATTTGTTGCACATCATACACTAATGCCACGTGGATTCGAAAATCTGGATTGGTAATTAACTCATCATTGGTCATACTTTTTTAAAAATTGTAATTGATTTGTAACAGTATTTAAATATATATATATATATATATATATATATATATTTATGTGAAAGATCTATGTATAGTGTAGATTGATGTATACTTTATCTTTTTAAGAAAATATCATTATGCTAGAATTATTTAGTTTAGTGTTATATTATTAACATTACAAGAAAATTCACCTTGTGGATTCTTAAGTTATGGTTATTTAGTAAAAAAAAAAAAATCAGTGAAACTTTTACTACCATGATAGAAAGATAAGCTGAGGAAAACAAATAATAAATCCATGATATTTTAAATTATGCTGGAATTATTTAGATTAGTATCATATAGATAAAATTACAAGAAAAGCTGAAGGAAACCAATAATAAATTCGTGATATTTTAAGATGATTCTAACTATTAATTTTTTCAACAAAAAAAAAAAAAGATAAAGATGCCACCACATGAAGGGCCCTTTGTGGGGTCAAAATTATAAACTTTTAGAAACAGTAATTAAGAATACAATACAGTTTCTTTCTTCTTAGAAGTTTTTAATCTTGATTTTGGATTTAGCCACCAAAAAACTTTGCTTTTTTATCAGTTTCAAAGCCGCGCATTTTTTCTATCTTATTTAGCTTTACGACCCCCTTTCTTATATATTATATATATGTATCATGATTTTGCACTAATCATATTTTCTTCACCAATCACCGCCACTGACCTCTTTTCTCTACTTTAATTGATTACATTCTTTGTCTCATTCTTCTTATATTACTTGGTTTGCTTCGGATTTTTGTTCTCACGTTTAGTAAGTGAACTCTACGCAATTTTATTCCTCCGAGAATGTGATTCTTTTTTTTTATCTTACAAACAAACAAAAAACATTAGAGGGATATAGCTCTTTTAATTTGCTTTTGAAAAGTTTCAAAGAAGATGCTCAAGTGGCGAAGAAAATTTATCTCGAAACTTTCTTTAATCTACTTTATCTTTATTTCAATGGTGTAAAATAGTGATGCATGTACTAAACCCTAGCAGTTTTTTTTTTCCTTTTTTAAATAATTTAGTTGAAAGCTTTATGAATTGAATTTTTTACTTTATAATGAGGTAATGTGATAGACATATAATGTCATTATTTTTCATCTGGTAGGTTTGAACGCTTCTATTCATTATTTACTTTTGGGATATCAAAATATATCGACAAATTTTAAAGTGGCACACCATTCGTTTTGTCTGCTCTAAGTGGTCATTTGTTTTATTCAATTCGACTGGCTGTGATCATTTCTAGCCCTAGTGGCCAGTGCGATTGAAGTTTTCATAAGGTAAAAACAAAATTAATTACAAGTTAGTCAAAGATTTTCCGTATTGCACGGTTAGTAACATTGGCATACAATCATTTCGTAAATTCCAACTCATATACGTACAGTGTGTAATAATCAAGTAAATAAAATTTGATGCCATTAGTATTTGACAATCGTCTCTTGCGTGATTGAAATGCAAACGACGACACTTGAGGAATATATTAAGGACGGCTTTTATACGAAAGTGTCATGTCTTGCTTCGTACGCAATATTATAAACCTAGGTCAAACACGCTAAATCCAGCTTTAATGCTAATCCGAATATATCGATAGAGTATAGAAAGAACACAGAAGTATCATGACCATTGAACTTCGAATATTATTGGACTAGTCCATCACCTTCAATCAAAGAGAAATTGTAACAATATACATACCAACACCAATTTTTAGAGAGAGATTTATTGTAAAAACTATGATCAAGATGAAGCATGCGATGGCTGGTGCAGTGTTCCCGTGAGGAAGGAAGAGTACCAGTGAGCAGAGAGTTTAGGGGTCCTCTTAAGATTAGGATCCTTGAAGTCCACGTAATACAATCCATAGCTCTTCTCGTACCCACCAAATAGCTCAAACACATCCATCAATGACCACTGAAAATACCCTTTTACGTTCGATCCTTTCCTGCAATGAGATCATCTTTATACTTAGAATCTGACTGGCCGGCACAATCATTATATTGAATGAGACTTGTCCTACTTTAATTTTACTCTTACCTAAGTGAATGAAGAACTGCTTCAATGTATGAGCTCAGATACTTAATCCTCGTTGTGTCCTCAAGTGATGAGTTGTGACGAGTCACCTGACCTGTAAATGAAAAATCAATCACCAGAGAGAGAGAGAACGTTTCAAACACATGAAGAATCAAACTAAAATCTGAGAGACAAATAGAGAGAGAGAGACCATTCTCTAAGATATAGACGGGAGGGTTTTCATAAGATTCTTTGATATACAAAAGTATTTGTTGCAGACTCCATGGTGTGTTTGCATGCTGAAAGAAGTAAAATCATCAAAAATTAATCTTGTCTCTTTTAAGTGATCACATTGTATGTAACTTATATCTACATACAAACCTCAATCTCGAAGGTTGTGTTTCCAAACACTGCAACCGCAAATTGGAGAAACCAGAGTGAGCCAGATTTTTAGCTTTAATATATCAGACAGTATCTATGTAACTTACGGGTCAGTTCCGCAGCCAAGTCTGTGATGAAATTCTGGAGATTTGGTTTCAGAGAGGAAGAGTTGTCCTTGACGTAAATTGTCATGTAATTTATCACTCCTACGAAATCGAACGCGCCCTTAATCTGTTCTGACTCCTCCTTTGTAAAAGCTGGCAATCGAGACCCAACGTTGGTCTTCATCGTCTCAGGATAATCGCCAAACACCAGCGGATGTAAAATCCTTACAATAACCGAATCAAGAATATCAACAAATCAAAATATAGAACATGTATGTAAGTAACATCCTTGAATTGGATTCTTTAGACTTACCAACCAATATAGAAGTCATTCACTCTAGCTGTTGCCTGCTTATCCTCTACAGAGTTAGTTAAAGGGACAACACCGTATGTGTATACGCTAATGCCTACTGATCCATGCTGCTTGTCCTGTGTAATGAATGAAGAGGAGATACTAGCTGAGCTAAAGACAATGCAATGCATATGAGAGACAGGAAGAGGGAAGAAGAACCTTGTACTGTTTCTTGTATAAGTTTGTAGCAGAAGCATGTGCTAGCAAAATATTGTGTACGGCAATGTAAGGTTCAATGGAAGAGTTTCCATTGGAACAATTAAGTCCAAATGGAGGAGAGCATCGAGCAGGCGGTGTTATACCGGCGTCATACCCTCCAAGGGCAAACACATTGACCTCATTTATAGTAGTCCAATGTGACACTCTATCTCCAAACTCCTTGAAGCAAGTATTTGCATAAGCTGTGAAGTCTCTCCTACAATCATTACAAGAAGATTTATGGAATCAGTTTAATATTACTAGTCAAAAAGAAGAACTTAGAAGAACGGAGAAGAATCATACACGCTTTCTTGGCTAAGCCAGCCTCCATATTCATCTTCTAAGGCCTGTGGAAGATCAAAGTGGTGCAATGTAACGTGTGGCTGAATTCCTGCTTAGCCAAATCACCAGGATACATCATTAAAAGCTGATCCAAGAAGGATTCTTTTGGTACCATTTATACTAATAAGAAAGGCTCAGGGTACAAATTTAACCATGAGTGATCAATTCATCTATAAGATTGTTGTAGTATTGTAGCCCCTTGGGATTGACTGGTCCTCTTCCACCTGAAATAAATCCAACTGCTTAAAGCTTTCATATTGAGAATGCTTCGATTAAATTCTCAATCAATATGCGGAGAGCCATACTTGGTAAAAGCCTTGACCATGATATGGAAAATTTATAAGCCTCCAATCCTATGTCTGCCATGAGCTTCACATCTTCCTGCAAACATCAAGCAATGTTAATGCCTGATTTGGTCAATCGATACAGAGATTTACTATATCAAGTTTCCATCTGTCACATGGAACGCACACAGAGAGATATGTAATAATAATTACTGTAGATGATAAAAATCAGGGACCTTGTATTTGTGATATTGGTCACACGCAACATCTGCAGCTGCTACTCCATAGTGTCCTACAATGAAACTATGATCAAGCAAAGAAACCATTCAGTTGGTTAAACTATGATCAAGCAAAGAAACCAAACCGGCATGAGCAAAAACATCCCAAATGCTAGGAGTTCTCCCATCTTCGTTAGCAGCTCCTTCCACCTGTTGTAAATCATATGGACAAAACACTGTTTTATCTTTTCGTTTATAATGCGAGCATGAAGGTGAAAATGTAATGTAAAAAGCAGCATAGATTCAGTAAAAGGTATAAAGAACCTGATAAGCTGATGTGCCAGACCCAAAGACAAAGTCTGGTGGGAAGTCATTTCTGCTGTATTGGAGGGACGAGACTGCGGTAAAACCCAAAGCCAACAGAGGAAGGACCATGAGACTATTGTTCAACAGATTCATCTCTCTCTCTCTCTGGTATCGTCACCAAACAGAGCAAAAACTTTTAGCAAGTACAATAATGAACGGTGAACACATGTGATGTATATCTTTTTAGAGTAGAGAAATTTAGTTGGAACACGAAATTTCACTGTCTGGACTCTGTGTCTACAGTGAGTCCAGTCCGTTTGACAGGTTTGATGAAGAAGTGAAGTGCAAAAAGTCCAATAAAAAGAAGATACGTTGCAGACATGATGTGTGTGGCTTTAAAGCTTTTGTTTGTTTCCTTCGTTTTGGTCTCTTTTGTTTGGAACCACAAGTTACTAGAATCTTACCGGCCCCGGATTGGGTCTAATTAAACAAGACGTCGTTGCTAATTATATAACGATAAATCAGAAGAAGAAAAATAGAGGATATCTTCAATAAAAACATCATTCCCCAAAGTAATGGATCCTGAATATGTATAATGGCAATTACGAAACAGCATTTCCAAAACTTGTCTCATCTTTCTTCAGTCACTCACTAATAAGCGTTAAGATATGATCCACTTCAAAAAGAAAAACATAATTTTTTCCCCCAAGCAAGAAGATGCTTCTCTTCTCTGTTTCTTCACCTGATTATCTCATATATTACCTGCAAACAAGAGCTCAGGTTTAGATTTACGCACTAGACATCAAAACTAGATTAGCAATGTTCATTTCTAAGAGAGAATATGTACCTCGATGGACTCCTAGTGTTGTTGATAGGGCTCTTGGCAGGGCTTGGCTTGCTGGGGCTTTTGCTTGCTTCCTTCTGAACCTGCGATACAGAAAGCTATTATTAAGATTACAAACAATGTAAAACCAAACATAATGTCATCATTAAAGAGGGTCACGATTTGGATCTTGTTACTCACAGGAGGTAGGGGAGATCTTGATCTTGAACGAGATCTGCAAAAGTCCAAGCAAACAAACCAAGATTCAATAATCCAAACATATCATTCTGTTTGGTAACGTTCACCAAGGTCCTTGATGCCTCTTTTATCTTACAGAGATCAAGAATTTGCAACAAAGAAAGACGTAACTTAAACCAATCGACACTGCTACTTAGGTAAAACAAAGGAGATTTTTCAAAACCATGTGGCAAAACAATTTTGTAGCAAAGTGTGCCATGGACGGAAATACTGTGATCCATCTAGCAGCAACGGAAATTAGTGAATACTACATAAGAAAGCCAAATAGAGCAAAGCCTCTAATCCAAAGTTTCCCATACCTCTGAGTCGAAATACTTGTGAACAACCAAGAATTTCCATCCAGATGTTATTAGTTTCCATTTTCTAATCGATTGTATGTAAATCCATATCTATGAAACAAAACCATTTTCTACTCAGGAAAGCAAAGAGCAGACTAAAAATGCAACGTTAATCTCGCAAAGCTCAATAATGGCTACCGTCTCAAAACATCATATGCTCAATCAACAAGAACTTTGGAGTCATCAACAATGACTTTTCAAATCAGATTTTTCTTAACTTCACAGAAAAATCTACTGACTAAGAAATGCTACCTGATGCATTTTGAAAAAAAGTATAAAATCATTACCTTCTTGGAGACAGTGACCTTGACTTTGAGCGGGGGCCAGGAGATCTTGAGGTAGATTTTCCAGGCGACCTACGTGAAGACTTTGCCTTTGGACTCCTGCTCCTACTCCTGCTTCGGCTCAAGCTCCGCCCACGGCTGCGACTACGACTACGACTCCGACTCCTAGAATATGATCTTCCCCGGCTAGGGCTCCTAGAATCCTTCCTCGAATCATATTCTCTAACCTAAATAGATAGGGAAAACTGAATTTAAACCGCAAAAATGAAAAGATCACAAATTTCACAAGAAACACAGCTTCAACGAACCCGAACATATCCATGAGAAAACGCGTTTCGAAACTCAGTGTCATCGAGCTTTTTCACCTGGGGAAATTGAAGGGTAGGAACTCATTAGTAATATAGGATAACTATAACAAATTCTCAACCACCGAACAGACACAGGTTAAATATCTCACCGCATACTTCATGTCCTCATAGCAGGTGTAATCCACAACTCCAGTTGTACCTACAAAATAAGATTGTCCAAGATTTAAATCTTTCAACTCGATTTAGAGTCACAAGATCAGATGAGCACACTTACCTCTACCATCACGGTACACTTGTGAGAAACAAACATCACCTCCTTTGCGCATGTGATCCTACAGGAAAAGTGATTCGTGTTGGAATTCAGAAACCTTTAAAGATATTAGGGAAAATAAGAAGTTTATCTACCAGTGTGTACTCACCTTGAGATCTTGCCAAGAAGCAGATGAAGGCAAGCCTGTCACCAGAACTATATTGTGGAAACAAAACCAAATTAGAGATTATTTCAACAAGTGTGGACAAAAAATAATGCAAGTTAAATGACTACTTAGTACTTACCACGAAACTCTGATCTCCTAGATGGCCCACGACTACCACCATCGCCACGGCCATCACCGCGGCCACGACCACCACCACGGCCACCATCATTGAAACTACCCCGAGAATCATCTGTTGAACGCCTCCCACCATGAGCTAGTTCCACCTAAAAAAAGCCAACATTAATTTAAGTTAGATTGAAAACCAATCTGACATTCCTCAAAGGTAAACAATTTCTTCAATATGATAGATAACTAACCCGTAAGCGATGGCCATCAAAGTCATAGCCATCCCGACCATGAATAGCATCTTCAGCATCCCGAGCATCATCAAACTAGACAGGTTGTAGAAGCAGATTCAAGCATCAATAATCGAATCATCTCAAAGAAAAAGTAAAACATGTTATTGTAGGAATAAAGGTTGCTGAATTGGTAGGTAAGCTGACCTCAACGAAGGCATAGCCAGGAGGCCTTGGCGGGACCTTCAAATCAATTTGAACAACTGGTCCATACTGCAACAACAATGGAAGAGCAAATGTTACGGAGACTTCCTCCACAAAAGTTGGGTGTGAGAAGAAAAAACAAAGGTTCATAACGTAAAGACCGAAACTTTACCTTACTGAACAAATCTTCAACCTCTCTCTCGCGGATATCTCCAGGAAGGTTTCCGACATACACAGTTCTACTCGAACGGCTGCTCATTCTTCCTATACCAAATCAAAACACACAACTTCAAGACAAGATTCGGACAAGACACAAAACCTAAGTGAGAAAATCCGAAGCAGAGAAGGGGTGGAGATATTTCACCTTTTGGTCGATTTTGAGATCGCAGCCTCCTAAATTTGGGAATTAGGGTTTCAGAGGTGGCGGATAGGTTTTAATACTACTGATACAACCAGTGAACAGAGCGGGTCACGTGCGTCACGTGCAGTGACGTTGTTGAAAAGAAAAGAAACAATTCAATCCAAAAACAAAGGGAGCAACTTTAACATTCACTATCATCTCTCTCTCTCTTACAAAATCTTACAGCTTTAAGTTTTAAGCGTTTGAAAGATCCGATCTTTTTTCACACGATCAGGATTTTGGCGGTTAGTAATACTGTTATCTCTCCGTTGATCAGAAAAAAAAGTTCTTAAAGCTTTATATGTCTCCAAAACATCTGGAACTGTCACAAAGCTCCGTCGAGTCTTGCACCTTACATCTTCTCCCATGGCGGCCGTTTCAAACCACCGCTGTTTCCAAAACCCTGGATTCATCAACAGAGCCGCCAGACGACACTCACTCCACTCCCAAACGCCCTTGTCTCTCCGACCGATCCACCGCTTTCTCCATCGAAGCTTTTAGCCGTCTCTCGATAGCGGACGAGGACAGTGGAGTGAAATCGAGTTACACGAGAGGAGGTTTCAGGCCTGTGGAGAGGAAACGGCGTCGTCGTGGGTCGAGATCGGTTTCTGGTCGAAGTAGTGATCGGAGCGGGACTCTTCGGTGCTGCTCTGTCAATGCTCAAGTGACCACTTGCTCTGAATTTCAATTCGCTGTTGGTGGTACTACTGATTCTAGTGGTGAGTTGTTCTGTGAAGCGAATTGGTTCTCCGATGTGAGTGAGGCGGCGCGTAATTCACGGAGAGATCGAGATTTTGGAGAAAAAGAAGGAGGATTTGGATTAGGGTTTGGGATTGGGGTCGTTGAATCAATGGGTAACGAATCCGGTTACGGCAGCGAACCTGGTTATAGAGGTGATGCTGAAATCGGTTATGGTGATGAGTTTGATGAGGAAGAAGAAGACTCTAAACCCTTGTTTTGGGGAGGTATAATACTCTATTTTCCATCAATTCTGATCATTGATCGAGTTTGAAAATTTTGATTGGATCCTATAGAGTCTGAAGTTGGAACCTTTGAGAAAGATAGTCTGATCTTATTTTGACAGTGGGTGTTGGCTTTTGAACTGGCAGCAGAACTGATTTGCATCTTTTGATTCGAATCTTAGGACTCGAGTACTTTGAATTGTGTGCTTGATGCTTCTAAGTCTATATAGTTCCGAGTAATGTCATTTTCCGACAGTCCTCTTAAGTATATGTTTCAGCCAAAGATTCTTACTTTCAAGGTACATTTTAGTTGCGAAACCAAGTTACAAACTTGCTAGACCACTAACTAGTGTTGGTTTATTATTGAAAAGTCTTTGCCTTGAGATGGGTATGTCTTTGCTCTGTGAGAAATATGAATTAGATGTTTGTTGTTTGTTTGTTAAAGCAGATACAGAATCAAGCAAGGAGATTTGTGCTGGCGAGAAAAAGTTCTCGGACAAAAAGTCTCACTATAGATGCCGCCGAGGCAGAAGGAATGATTACAACAAAGCTGTTTATTTCATGACTCATGACATTTCTTTACTTCATCTTCAACCTCAGAGATTTGATCAAAATAATGGCGCTTCTTCAGGTGAGGGATGTCGAACCAGAGTGAGATGAAAACTACTTTGGAGTCTGCAAAGCGAAATTAGCAAAGCCTTGATAAGTTGTATATATAATTTTGTATACTAAGACAATAAACCAAGGTTGATGTAGTTTCCTCCACACCTTTAAATGCTGAGAAACTACTCCAGGGAAGCAACAAATTGTAATGTGATTTTGTAAAGATACTCGTTTGTTTCAACGCGAACCATAAAGTACGGTTAGTTCTATATCCCTATCAGATTTGGGGTATACGGTTTAAGAACCGGTAATTCCTGATCAAACCGAGATTAGCCAAGTTATTAGTAGCCCAAGGATTGGGCCTTAAGTCCATTGGGCTAAGAGTAAACAAAACCCTAGGCTACTCTTGTGGGTCGTTTATATATTCCATCCCTAAAACCTCGCCGCGGGAAGAATCTCATCCTTTTAAGTGAGGGTTTTGTTTTGATTCAATCTCTGTAGGAAGATGACTCGAGGAGTAGCGGTGAAGTCGAGTGGAGCTGGTGCTAAGAAGAAAGGAGTGTCGTTCGTGATTGACTGCTCCAAACCAGTTGATGATACGATCATGGAGATCGCCACGCTTGAGAAGTTTCTTCAGGAACGTATCAAGGACGGAGGTAAAGCCGGTGCTCTTGGTAACTCCGTTTCCATTATTCGAGACAAGGGAAAGATCACCGTCAACGCAGATTTCAACTTCTCTAAACGGTACACTTCTCTTTTCTTCTTTCTCACGCTTCCATAAACCCTAAATTGCTCTTTAAATAGCAAAAAAATATAGAATATGGGTTTTGAAATGCTTAAAACATGTTTTGTATGGATCAGGTACTTGAAGTATCTAACGAAGAAGTATTTGCAGAAGTATAATCTCCGTGATTGGCTCCGTGTGATTGCATCTAACAAAGACAAAAATGTTTATGAGGTACGTTACTTCAGTATTGACGACGAGCCAGCTAGTGACGAAGAGGATTAAGCTCCACCTTCTTCGTCCCTTTTTAGTTACAATTAGTCTATATTGGTTATTTATTCCTACCAAATTTTTATGTGTGGCATTGGTGTATTTGGGAATGAATTGATGGTTAAGATTGACACAAGAATGACTAAATTCATTTTCGAAATTTCTGAAAGAAAAGAATGAGGAATGGAATGGCCGACTCTTTTTTTGGGGCCGTGTTGGTTCGGCAGAATTGAGTGGTGGCGACTCGACTTAGGAGTAAACAAATATCTGCATTTTTTTTTTTTTTTGATCTTATGCTTACAACATTAATTTCTTTTAAAACCATTATGAATATATACATATGCTAATTATATTTTAGTTTTATTGTTGGAAAAACATTTTATAAAAGTTAAAAGTTGGTATTGGGTAAAAATTATAGTACAGTAAAATTTTGTTTATAATTAGATTAGTTAATTATACATTCATTTAATTTAATCGATATAATTACGTAAAATAACAGTTTTAATTTACAAGTTACAACTATAAAAACCCTCTAAACCCAATTATTTTTTATTTAAAAAGAAACAGAAAGAACAAAAAAAAAAAAAAAAACAATAATTTTGGGTGAAACTGTGAAAGCCTAATAAGTTGGCGCAGCCTCTAAGCTCTTCACCCTCTATAAAAACCCTACTCTCCTCGCTCTTCCTTCTCATCCTACAAAGCAGTTTGACATCAGTTAAGAGCATAGAGGAGAACCAAGCCTCTTCGATCTCGTTGATATCTCTTCTTCTTCTGCGGCTTCGAACAAGAACCTGAGAAACCTCTCTTTTTGTTCTCTGTTCTCGTTATACCCTTAAACCACACAATGGCTCGTTCTCTCTCCAACGCTAAGATCCTCTCTGTCTTCGTTTCCGAAAAGCTCTCAAACGCTGTTTTCAGGTAAAAAAAAAACTCCTTTCATCTCATTAAAATGTAGTGGTATTGGGCGTATTGCTCTGTTTTCTCTACTCGCCTTTAACGAAACGGTGACGTTTATTGGGATCAATTCAGACGAGGGTTCGCCGTCGCAGCCAAAACGGCGTCAGAGGGGAGCGTTTCGAGCAGTGAAAACGCTTCTTCTGCCGTGATGAAGAACAAAGTTGTGGAAGCCTCAAGCGAGAAGGCGCCATGGGTTCCAGACCCTAAAACCGGTTATTACAGACCAGAAACCGTTTCTGAAGAGATCGACCCGGCTGAGCTACGAGCTGTTCTCTTGAACAACAAGCAATAATTATTTTTTAAAACCGTTTTTATTTTGATTAATGCTCTGTTTAATGAGGAGATTAAGGAAAATATGTAGGTTATGATCCTTTGCGGTGAACCCAAATTTATTCCGTTGCTATTTGTGTAATAATCGTATCGTTTGTTTGATACTTTTGATCTATATCATTAATTTATGAAACTTTTTAAGGCTTAAAAATAAATAAATAAAAGAAAAGGTTTTACTATGACTCAAAGTCAACCAAAAGAAAATACACTAACAAAATCTAATAGGTATAAAACGGTATGGTAAAATCTAATAGGTGTAAAATGGTATGGTACCATATAAACTTTTGTCAGTATGGTCTATTTAGACCCGAGAGGTGCAAACACACTAACAAACGTGTTTACTCAACTCAAACATACATGTGCTTGGTAAAAAACGTTAGAATCACAAAACCGGTTTCATGACCTATTTCAAAACGTCTATTGCACATCTTCGACTAATAGCACCACGAACAATATATCAAGATTAGGAAACTTTAATATCCTTTTTGATCATATTTTTCTCTAATTTTTAGATTTTCAAATGTGGTTTTGGCAAATAAGCTTCAAAATACTGACGTGAAATCATGTATGAACAATCGTTAATTCAATAATATTTAGAAAGGAAAAAAAAGATGTCATCTTTAGATATTTTTCTCACACTAACAAATCAAAGCCATAGACAATGCAACCACGTGGCAAGTCATGTTGTAGTAGGGTTAATGTTGATCGTAGAAATAAGTCGAGTTTAATACAAACAATAGAAAAATAAGAAGCCGAGAAGCTCTTAACTTGTGAGCCTCAGAAATTTAGCTTTAAGCCTTTATGGTATGAAGACCACATAACTTCCGTGTTAATGGTTGAGACTCGAGAAGAAGTGGCTCATTCTAAATCCCAAAGGCCAACATGCAAATCAAAAAGACATAAGAAATGTTTGTAGCCTCACGTTCTTAATTAAATGGCGCTTCTTAAGCTAAATATAGATTTTTTTATAACTTTCAGCACAATGTAGATCTTTATCTGATATTAGCAAATACATGTTTACCAATTTTCAAATTCGGGTGGATCATCAAACATATACATGGAAAAAAGTAGAGTCGCAAAGTCAAGGGCCAGTCCTACTCTTTTGGGGGTTTTATACAGTTCTTTGTTTTATATGGTGTACAATATTTATGTATCTGAAAATCTTTTATTAGAACTAGCATACATTCACACAATTATATCCAGAATAAAGATATGTTCCAAAAGTTGAATCTGTTATCCAAGTCAAGTCAAGATCTGGTTGAACTGAGATCATCTGAATACCAAGTATGCAAGTTTTCAACGAATCAAATTTTTTTATCTCATCTGAGAAACAATCATGACACTGGAACAACAACAACAACAACAACAACAAAAAAAAAGGAAGAAACTATCTTCCTACGTGTTCATCTTCAAAATACTGTTCCCAATAACCAGGATTGGAGCTTACACAAAAGATTGGCCAACCACTGTAGCCTAGTTTACATCTAAACTTGTGTTCATGTTCAAGTTTGATTCCTGGTACCTTCAGTGGAGGATATTGTCCACTTTAGTTTTATCAAGTCTTTGATGAGAAAGATAAGACCATGTTGGTGGGCAGAGAATCTCGAGCCATGACTCAAAACAAAACTAAATCTAATCACAAACTAACACAGATCATGGAGTTCAAAAACCCAACGATCTCAAAACCATCTTCTTATTGAAGTAACATTTATTATCATCACTAGGCTACAATCTACTTCCAAAGAGCCCTATCATGATGGACCAAAGATCTAACATTTAACACAACACATTCGTAGGATGAAACACAAAAACCATTGATCAGCCAAAACGAAAACCAAATTGTCTCAATGTGTGCCAATTATATAAGAATAATAAAAATGTCTCCACCCTTTTATTCCAGATCGGTTCATAAATACAATTCATCGGTTTGATCCTAATAATAAGAGATACAAACAAAGCATTGACTGAAAACAAAGAAGCCAGACCAAATTCAATGATTGGAGAAAAAAAGAACCAAAAAAGTCTGAACCTTTAAACGGAAGAAACAAAAGGGTTTCTTCCCAAATTCTCCTTAATCGAATCACAATCAAACCCACATCCACACTGCGGCGACTCGTAAAACTCATCGATCGCAAAGTTCGCCGATGTAATCCCTACGGAGAACTCGAGTTCGTCACCGTTCCTGACAACCTCAACGATATTAAGCCACAAGAATAGAACTTTGACCTTCACGCCGGTAAGCTTGGTGAGCTTGTTCTCCGATATGTATCCAGAGATTGTAGATTTGTAATCCAACTGGTACGAGCCTTGAAGAGCGAAACTGCACGATTTGTTGAAATACGCGTGAAATTTGCCAGTGGATTCATCCAGGTCATATGATACGACTCCTTTAGGAAGGATTCCGACGGGAAAGTTGAAGCTTTGGAGGACAGAATACGCCGTCGGCAAATCGTCATCTGTAGCGGCGGCGATGAATGGCGAATGAAGGCAGAGAAAGAAGAGGAACGAGACGATCGAAATCGGAAGCAGATTCATGTCGATGGAAACCCCAAAATTATGAAATTTTAGGAGTCCGTAGCCAAATAAAACAGTGATTTAGGTTTTAGGTTTATTATCCCTCCCGTTCGGATTTCGTTTCCCGTCACTTTCTCGGAGAGATTGAGATTTTCTCTGGGAAAGACGTGAGAGACTTTTGTAGCTATCTCATCATGCGACCATCTACACGACACCGTTTCACCTAACTATTGGACACGTCATCAGTTGAGCACATGAGGTGTTTGTTCTTTTGGAATTTGGGTTTTTGTAAGTATAATCCAACTAGTATTAACCCCGTACTTCGCACGGGAAAAAGCTTATTCATATGAATCAAAGTGCATTTTATAATCCAACAAAAAAAATAAAAAATGTTGAGACCATCTGTGAAAAAGTGATATGCAATTAAAATATACTTTAACCCACGATTACATACAAAGAACATTTTTTGTTTTTTGTCAAACACATACAAAGAACATAGGGATGAATTATCCATAAAGTGAGCTTAGGAGAGAAAGTGACTGGTCGAAAATGGAAGGGGCGAAGAAGTAAGCTACATAAAGCTTTATTGGCAATATTTCTGTATTTCATCAAACTTAAACATAAACACCTAAGTAATCACAACATCGATATAATGATGCTGGTGCATATAGAAAAATCAGAGAACAATATAGAGAAAATACAAAAGGTTCATCATGATCATGTGTTATCCGCTGCATCCACTGCAAAAGCCAATAAAAAGAAACGTTTAAAAAAGAGAATGGACAATTACTGTAAGTGTGGAATAAGATTTTAAAGGTAAATGAACGGGTCTTTACATGCCCAAAAATTAAATTGACCCTTACTACTAAGATAAAGATTTTTATGCTTGCAAAATAAAAAACCAAGATAAGTGAATATGAGTTTACCAATTTCTATTCTAGTTGTCATAGTTAGGGAACTGCTAACTTCCATAACCTATACTTAGAGACGGAATCAAGGGGTTACTAATAACCTAACTGATGTTTGAGATAACGGTTGAATAACAATAATAAATTCAAAAGTTCTGCGATAAATACCTTGCAGATTTATAAATATTTCTTTGAAAACAACATTTGTCATTGTCTCACGTTTACCCACTTGTTGATAATGAGAATCTTCAATCTTCGTCTCTTAACTCTTTTTCCTGGACATAGATAATAACATGTTAAACATTAATCAGTTTAAGATAATCAACCATCTAATTATACCCATAATTGAAAAACAGAAATATGAGATAATCGATGAAGAAAGAGGAGATAGTAAACTGACAAAAAAAAGGAGATCGTAAAATTGAATCTTCAGAATGAAGAAAGTACCTGATTGTCGAGAGTAATCGATGTGAAAAGATGAGAAAACCATCGAAAGATTTTATAGATACAGATAGTAGAGATTTTGGCGGAGAAGAAGTGGAAGAGGTGCAGTGCCGGCTTCAATGGGGGGACAACCGGTGCGACTGCCCCCGGGTCCACCAAATTAGGCGGCACAAAAAAAATTTCTGTTCTTAATATGTATCAAGTTTTTTTTTTTAAGTATAAGCTGATGAAAAAAAAACATGTATGAGAGAATCCAAGATTGATGAGTTAATGGGCCAAAATCAAAATTAAATTATTGGGCCAAATTGGTTTTGTTATTTATAGGATTTACGGTGATTGGTGGAAATAAGGAATCGGTGATCTTTGTCTTTTATGTTTACGTACGAAGCTTTTCATCTTCACACCCCATTCACATGACCACAACACACAACTCTCTTTTTTCCAACAAGCGATCTCCATAGCCGACTAGCCGTTAAGCAGCAGACAACAAGTTTTTGAGTAATGTTCTATTTAATTCTTGCTCTGCTTTTTTCTAAACTAGTATTTTGTATTCTAATTTCTAAAATTGGAACTCGCTAATCACTAACAACTGTTTTTTTCAGGTTTATATTTGTTCATTTGTTCTTCTAGCATTCATATAATCAGATTCATTCCCCAATAGCCCAACCCCAAAATCCAGGTGCTATTCTTCTTTTTTCTTTGCATCTAGTTAAGATTGCATCATGCCAGGACAGAAACCGGGATGTCAGAAAAGAAAAAAAAGAAAACAAGATGAATTGTTTGTTCAATCACTAAGAGGCTCTTTAGATAAATTTGTGACAAGAGCAAGTGCTAATGAAAATTCAGAATCTGGTGGTGCTAATGAAAATTCAGAATCTGGTGGTGGTGGTATAAATAATCCCGATGACAGTAGTCACTTGAGTGAGCATGATAATGTGGTTAATGCATCTAATGTTGAAAGTTTAAATGTTTGTGAAAACCCAAATTCTCGTGTTGATATTTTTGATCCAAGGTATTGGGAAAACCTTGATAATAAAATGAGAGATGTGTTAGTTGAAAAAGGACCTCAAAGAGAATTGAGTCTTGTGTTTCCTTTAGATGCAAACAAGAGGCGTTTCTCATATAATTATTATTCTAGGAAGCTGCGTAATGGGGAAACTAGTGACAGAAATTGGTTGGTTTACTCCAAACATGTGAACAAGGTTTATTGCTTTTGTTGCAAATTGTTTAAATCTAGAAATTGTTCAAATATGCTTGCTTTAGCTAATGATGGTTATAATGACTGGAAGCATCTTAGTGAGAGACTTAAAGATCATGAGAAAAGTGTAGAGCATATGAATAACATGAAAACTTGGAAAGAGCTGAAAGTTAGATTTGAGAAGAATCTCACAATTGATAAACCACTACAGAAAGAAATTGCTAAAGAGAAAGAACGTTGGAGGTTTGTCTTAGCTAGAATAATTGCTGTTGTAAAATTTCTTGCTAAAAGAAATCTAGCTTTTCGTGGAAAAAATGAAAAACTTTACCAAGATAACAATGGTAATTTCTTAGGTGCTATTGAAATGATTGCAGAATTTGATTTGATAATCCAAGATCATATTAGACGCATTCATAGTCATGAAATTCATTGTCATTATCTTGGTCATAATATTCAAAATGAGTTTATCTCTCTTTTGGCTCATAATGTTCAGCTTTCCATCGTTAAAACCATTAAAGAGTCTAGGTACTTTTCTGTCATTCTTGATTGCACACCGGATGTGAGCCATCAAGAGCAAATGACTTTGATAATTCGATGTGTGAAAATATCAAACAGAAAAGCAAGTGTAGAAGAGTACTTCTTAGAGTTTCTAAAGGTGGATGACACCACTGGTTTAGGTCTCTTTGATAAGTTACTAGATGCTTTAAAGTCTCTTACTCTTGAGTTTGAGAATATTAGAGGTCAAGGTTATGATAATGGTTCTAACATGAAAGGAAAACATCAAGGTGTTCAAAAGCGATTACTTGATGTAAATCCAAAAGCTTTGTATATGCCGTGTGCTTGTCATAGTCTGAATCTTGTGGTTAGTGATATGGCTCATTCATGTGTAAAAGCTATTTCTTTCTTTGGAATTGTGCAACGCATATATGCATTATTTTCTAGTTCTTCTAAGAGATGGAAAATTTTGCTTGATCATGTTCCTTGCTTTACTGTAAAATCTTTGTGTAACACACGTTGGGAGAGTCGAATTAAAAGTGTCAAAGCTATTAGGTTCAAAGCTCCACAAGTAAGATCAGCTTTATTGGAATTATATGAGTCTTGTGATGATGCTATGACAAAGAGTGATGCTGAAAGTTTGATCATGGCATTTGATAATTTTGAATTTATCCTTGGCATTGTTATTTGGTATGATATTTTGTTTGCCATTAACTCAGTGAGTAAGAATTTACAGTCTAAATCATTTTGCATTGATAATGCTTTAAAACAATTGCAAGGTGTGTGTTTGTTTTTTGAGAAGTATAGACATGAAGGGTTTAGTTCTAGTTTGAGTATAGCTCAAACTATTGCTCGTGATATGGATGTAGATCCTATATTTCCACAGAAGCGTCGTGTTTTCAGAAAAAAACAGTTTGATGAAATTGGTTTGGATGAGGAAATACAATCTAGTGAAGATGCATTTAGAGTCAATTACTTTTTGGTTGTGGTGGACATGGCAATCACTTCGGTGAAGACCAGATTTGATCAAATGAAAACTTTTGAAAGTGTTTTTGGTTTCTTATTTGATTCGAAAAAGTTAAAGACATTACATGATAGTGATTTACAAGAGCATTGCTGTAACTTATGCAAAACTTTTTCTCATGGTAACTCGTCGGATGTTGATTCAGATGATCTTTTTTCAGAATTGAGAGTGCTTCAAACGACTTTACCTGATGTGTCAATGGAACCTACTGAAGTTCTTGAGTTTGTTGAAGATATTGGTTGTTATCCAAATGTTTCAATTGCATATAGAATCATGTTAACTATACCGGTGACAGTCGCTTCAGCGGAGAGAAGCTTTTCAAAACTAAAATTATTGAAAAATTTTCTAAGATCTTCAATGTCTCAAGAAAGGTTGAATGATTTAGCTATTTTGTGCATCGAAAAGAACATATTGGAGAGCATTGATACTGAAACTATTATTCATGATTTTGTATCGACTAAAACTCGTAAAAATAGGATTTTATGATCCTTTATATCTTTCAAGAATGAGTATTGGCTTCTGTTTTTTTTTCAAGTGTGAAAGGATGTGAAAGTTTACATATATGGAGATGGAAAGGATAAAACAAGCTTACAAGGCCAGCTAGAAGCAGAGGAGAGCACAAAGTTACAAGAAAAGCAAGGAAAGGAGAGCACACTCGAAATTTTTTTTTTTTTTGTGACTGTTTATTTACATCTGTTGGAGGAAAAATTGCAAAATGACATTGTTGTTGCTTTCTTTTTGTAAACGTTCTTTTATCTTTTGCTATCCTTTTGTGAACAACTTTTTTTTTATGTGTAATAGATGTTCTGTTCTGTTTTTTGCCCTGGGGTCTCTATAATGCTCAAGCCGGCACTGAAAAAGTGGAGATCGTGGGTGATGACAAAGAAAAATGTTTAAAGAATTTTTTTTCTTAATGATAATAATTGAAAATGATAATCATGTTGTAAACTAGAGAATTTAGGAAGTGAAATCTCTTAGTCTTATTGATTAATGTCGAGCATACAAGTATATATAATAGGAGTACAAGGGCTAAAGCCCATAAAGCAATCGAGTACATAACATAGGCCATGGGCCGTAAAGCAATGGCCGATGGGCCGTACATGCGCGGACCGGTATATGGGCCGAATGGCCATGTCCTAACGGACTGTGAGCGGGCCGGTCTATAGAGTCCAC
>NC_025698.1:842628-843410 GCF_000633955.1 Camelina sativa | reverse complement strand
GTGAAGAGATCGGCTGAGTTGTCGCAGGACTGTACTTGCACCACTTGAACTTCTCCGGCCTTTTGTAGTTCATGTGTGAAGAAGAACTTCGGCAGTATGTGCTTCGTCCGATCTCCCTTGATGTATCCTTCCTTGAGCTGGGCGATGCAAGCCGTATTGTCCTCGTAGATGACGGTTGCTCCCTTGCTGTCTTCTAAGCCGCTATCCGTCCGTATATGCTGAGTCATTGACCGCAACCAAACACACTCACGGCTGGCTTCATGGATGGCTAGGATCTCCGCGTGATTTGACGATGTGGCCACAAGAGTCTGCTTCAACGAACGCCAAGAGACCGCCGTACCGCCGTGTGTAAACACATAACCTGTTTGTGACTTACCATTGTGTGGATCGGATAGGTAACCTGCATCAGCAAAACCAACTAGACCTTCATGGTTAAGGTTAGTATAATATAAACCAAAATCAACCGTCCCTCGCAGGTACCGTAGGACGTGTTTAATACCATTCCAGTGCCGTATAGTTGGACAAGAACTATATCTTGCTAGGAGGTTCACGGCAAAGCATATGTCCGGCCTAGTGTGGCTGGCCAGGAACATTAACGCTCCAATAACACTGAGGTAAGGCACTTCAGGTCCAAGAATTTCTTCATTGGCCTTCTTAGGAGCAAATGGATCTTTATCCAAGTCTAAGCTTCTAACAACCATTGGGCTAGTCAATGGGTGAGCTTGCTCCATATTAAATCTCTTGAGTACTTTTTCTGTATATGCCTTTTGATGCACAAGGAT
>NC_025698.1:822639-841649 GCF_000633955.1 Camelina sativa | reverse complement strand
TTTTGAGATGGGATAAGTCTGGCTCTTGACCCGATAATAATTGGGATGGTGAATATATGTGTTCACTAGATGGCCTGATGCGTATGAGTTCTGCTGCATGTAAGACCGCGTGTCCCCAAGCCGACACAGGAAGCTTCGATCTCATTAATAATGGTCGAGCTATTAATTGTATACGTTTAATGAAGGATTCAGCTAATCCGTTTTGTGTATGGACATGTGCCACAGGATGTTCCACACTCACCCCCATGGACATACAATAATCATTAAACGCTTGGGATGTAAATTCACCAGTATTATCTAGACGTATCGTCTTTAGTGGAAAGTCTGGAAAGTGTACTCTTAATCTTATGATTTGAGCCAACAGCCTAGCAAATGCTAGGTTCCTTGTGGATAACAAGCAAACGTGAGACCATCTGGTTGATGCATCAATCATAACCATAAAATATCTAAACGACCCACATGGTGGGTGTATTGGTCCACATATATCACCTTGTATCCTTTCCAGAAAATGCAAAGTCTCTTTTGTGACTTTTACTGGTGATGGTCTTGTAATGAGTTTCCCTTGTGCACATGCTACACAAGTGAGATTTTTAGGGAAAACTCTTTTCTCTTTAAGGTTGTGCCCTTTTGAACTCTTAATTACTTTACGCATCATGTTCGAACCCGGGTGGCCTAACCGGTCATGCCATAGAGTGAATTTTTCAGTGAACATTTTGTGCTTAGCCATGTTAGCTTCTATCATGTTTATCTTAGCATGGTATAAACCAGTGGCTAGTGCGGGTATAGTCTCTCGGACCTTCTTTTGGCCGTTTACATTTTCAGTAATGTATAGGAATTCTTTAGTTCCTTCACCCTTGGTTTCAACATGATAGCCATTTAATCTTATATCTTTAAAGCTCAATAAGTTTCTCTTAGAGCTGGGTGAGTATAGGGCATCACTTAGTTCAATATGTGTGCCGTTAGGCAACAAAATGTGAGCCTGGCCGTAGCCTTCTATCATGTTGGCTATACCCGCAATTGTACTAACATTTGCACTTTTCATTTTGAGATCTATGAAATATCTTTTGTCTCTTAGTATAGTGTGGCTGGATCCACTGTCCACCACTAGTTCACTCATGTCCTTGGCCATTTCTATAAATAGGACATAATTTTGTATTTTAATAGGACAATTATAAAATAAAAGAACCATTGCATTTAAATTAAATAATCATCCAATACAATAAAGGAAAATAAAGCATAAAAGCATTGAAATTAAACCGCTTTAAAACGAAAATCAATCATCATCTTGTAGGCAATCGGAAGTCTCTAGCAAGTCGTCATTCTCATGATCGAAGTCTCCTTCATCATCGATGTACGCATAGTTGGCTTCCGGATTTTTCTTTAGAACTTCTTGGTATGCATCAATGAGGTGTTTGGGAGTTCTACAAGTCTTGGACCAGTGGTTTGACATACCACATCTGTCGCAGACCGATTTAACCTTGGTACGTGGTTTAAAGGACGTACGGCCCTTACCACCACGTCCGCGGCCTCTTCGGCCGGCCTGTCCGCCACGGCCGCCACGGCCACTACGTCCTCTGCCACCACGGCCTTGGCCGTAGTGTCTTTCTCTGTGGACATAGTTGGTCTCATGGGGCGCTTTTGGCTCCTTAGACTCCATTGTAGTTTTCTTTCCCAAATCAACCTTATTTGCTTCCGGTAATGGGGCTGTACCGGGAGGTCTCATAGCACTGTTCATCAGCAGCAACTCATCATTCTGCTCAGCTAGCAGTAAACATTCAATGAGTGCCCCATAATCGGCAAAGCCTTGATGCCGATACTGTTGCTGAAGAACTCTATTGTTAGGGCTGAAAGTAGACAAAGTCTTTTCTATCAGTTCCCTTTCAGTCACCTCTTTTTCACATAACCTAAGGAGTGAGACAATCCTAAAAAGCTCAGAGTTATACTCCTCCACGGATTTGTAATCCTGGATCCTTAGGTTCTTCCAATCAAACTCGGCCTTTGGAAGGAGCACCGTCTTTTGGTGCCCGTAACGGCGTTTAAGCTGTGTCCAAAGGGCGAGTGGATTGTCTATGAAGAGGTACTGGCTCTTGAGACTCTCTGCAATGTGATGGTGCATATGTTGGAGACACTTGTTCTTTTTCTTGTCAGTGCTCTCAACTTCCTCATCAATGCAACCAGCTAGGCCATTGGACCTTAGGTGGATTTCGGTGTCTTTGACCCATTCCAAGTAGTTCTTTCCAGAAGCTTGCAAGATGGGATAGTCTAGGCTTTTAAGATTCGCCATCTGCATATAATGTAGACAACCGATAGTTAGCATGCGGTATTTGAGACCGAATCATGCAACAAACATTTATTCAGGTCATGCGGTATTTGAGACCGAAACATGCCTTGGACCATGCGGTATTTGAGACCGAAACATGTCCTTGGACCATGCGGTATTTGAGACCGAAACATGTCCTTGGGCCATGCGGTATTTGAGACCGAAAACATGCCCTGGGCCATGCGGTATTTGAGACCGAAACATGCCCTTGCCTATAATGGATTTCGTATGGTTTAAAATCATGCATGCAAAGACAACAAAATCAAATATGTATGCATGCAACAATTTCCTTATTTGTAGATAGGATTTCCTTTTTCTTAAATTTCCTTTTCTTTCTAGGATTTAGTAAATATTGTTTTAAGGGGATTTAGATAATTACACTAATTGATTAGGAACTTATCCTAACCATAACTTTAATTTCCGATTTCATGCTTTAAAGTTTATAGAAACTTAACAATAGTTTTAGTTCAATCGGAATTTTCAACCCTTAACTCAAGCTTATCAAATTCGGTTTTGAGTTTTAACAATCCTAGAACATGATTCATGCAGCCGAAATTTACATGAACAATTTATGCTTGAATAGATCCTATCTTTATACATGATCCATTTTTCAATATGATGCATGGATGATCCAGTTTTGATATCCTAGAACATGTTTAAACAACAAAATATTTCTAGGTTCTTATGCATCACAACAAGCAGCAAACAACCAAATTCCATTCATAATATAATTGGTTTTAATTCTCAAAGAATCTAACAACCTAAACGCCAACAGGTTTTAAGTTTTAGGTTTTAGAGATCTTAAACTTTGTTGGTTGTGTACTTGTTTGTCTTAGGGTTCTGTATGTTTAAGTCCAAATTTGGATCATAGGGTTTTAAGAGGGTTCGGCCATATTTTACCTTTCACCGATTTGGATCTGACTGGATATGAACCGGGAGCTAACAGACCTCGGTTTTAATCTCTCCCTCGCTCACGGACTACGAACAGAACCACGTACTAGATCACGAACGGAACCGCGAACTGGATCACGAACAGAAATCGCGGACAAAACAACGGACAGCTTCCGCGGACAGAACAACGAACTGCTTCCGCAGATCACGAACAGCTTCCCACGAACCGCTTGGTACTTCTCTCGTCCGGAATCACGAACAACGAACAGATGAACTCACCCCCGAACTCGGACCACAAATCTCGATCAAGCTGCCGATAGAAGCTTGATCACGAGCTTAAGGTATGCTCGTGAACAAGGAGATCCTCGGACAGAAAAAGGGTTTGATCTCGGATGGGAGCAAGAACGAAGATAGTTTAGGGTTTGTGGAAGAGAGAAGAAGATCGGCGGCTGCTTTAGGGTTTGGAAAGCGGCGGCTGTTTTTTAGGTTTTAGGGTTAGAGGCTATCGTGCTGATAACGTGTTGTAAACTAGAGAATTTAGGAAGTGAAATCTCTTAGTCTTATTGATTAATGTCGAGCATACAAGTATATATAATAGGAGTACAAGGGCTAAAGCCCATAAAGCAATCGAGTACATAACATAGGCCATGGGCCGTAAAGCAATGGCCGATGGGCCGTACATGCGCGGACCGGTATATGGGCCGAATGGCCATGTCCTAACGGACTGTGAGCGGGCCGGTCTATAGAGTCCACTAAGTGTTTTACAACAAATCATTATTTTTCTCGCTCACCATCACTTTTTTTTATTTTTATCTAAAATTAATTTGGTTTTGCTGATATGTCACATTTTTATTGGTGCAGTGACTTGTGCTTTATAGGATAAAGGATAACAAACACAAAATTTCTTAACCAACAAAACCTAATTAATTATTTTTACAACTCATATAACACAAACTAATATATAAAGAAATTGAAGACTCAATCAAAAGTTGAATTAACAAAGTTTTTATTTTACTGAAACATGCTTTTTTAAAAAAAAAAAAACAACAGTTTGTAGTTTATTAATGGGTATGCACATTAGCTTCGAGGCCTATGTTTATTTTATTGACTCATAACAGTTTTAGGACCCATGGGGCTTCAAGAAGAAGAGACAAGCCCATTATAACAATTATACCCACAACCACACTGTGGACTGTCCACGAAATACTTGGCCGAGAACTCCTCAGAAGCAGCACCAACGGAGAACTCGACTTCGTCGCCGTCATGAGACACCTCAGAGATGTTGAGCCAAAAGAAAAACACTTTGACGCTTACGCCCATCAACCTCATGACCCGTCCTCTTGATATGATGCCGGAGATTGTGGATTTGTATTTGACCTTGTACGACTCTATAGCGAACTGACACGTGCTATTGAAATGGACTTTGAATACCCCGGTTTTTCGGTTTAGCTGGTAGTCTCGTACGCCTTCCGGTAAGATTCCTCGTGGTAAGGTGTAGTTTTGGAGAACCTCGTAAACACTTGGCTTCTTTTGGCCGGACACGGATAAAGAAGTAGAGAGAATGAGGATGGAGAAGATCCAAATGGACATTTTTTGTGTTCACTTATAGTTCCTTTAAATCTCTATGGTTTAGTTTTGGATTTGTGTCTGATCTAATTGTTGAACTTGTTTTGAATCTGTTAATTATAGTAGTAGTTGGTTTTGGGAAGTCTTTGTGTGTTTACTGTTTAGATACAAAAGTAGTTAAGGTTCAGGGACGTTGTGATCTGACCGTCAATGGGAAAATGAACGGCCTAATGGTCACGTGTTATAGTGTGAGCAAACGACGTCGTTATCATTAAATTCGTATTTTGTGTTGCAAAAAATGTTTACGGTTACATAACCAGCTTTACATTTCCTTCGCGTTGAGCTTGGTTTTCGGCTTATAAAACTTACAATAAAAAATAATACAATTTCTTCAAATTAGATTAATAAAAGAAAATAAATTAAGAGCAAATCACAAAATTACTAAGAAATTAAACCGCTGGTGTAAGGCACTCCGGTCTTCCAAATCCAATCATCTTCAAGGAATAGACCGGTGATCGTGAAATTAGCTGCCTCAGTCGAATTAATCACGTGATAACCAGGCCATGTAACCCGGTTTGTAGTGTTTGAACCCGGTCCGGTATTGTTATACTCAGCATAGTACAACGTACTTAAAGCGAAATCGCCGTTCCACTCTCTCCAACCAACCGGTTCAACGAACCCGTCAATGTACGATTGCATGTAAACCGTCCTTGAATACTCTTTCCACGGTCGACCCAAATATGTTTTAACCGTATAGTTACTCGAAACAAGATCATCCGCGGGTTTAATCGTACAGTTTTGGATTGACGTACCGGTGTTTTGATTCGGATCGGACCGGCCTTGCGCTGTGATGGCGTTGAACTGGTTTGGCATTGGTTTTCTCGGGTATAGATTACAGTTCTGAAACACAACTGCCGCGTTTCCGAATATGAAATCGACCGTTCCATAGACATCGCATTCTCTATAGAACTGTCTTAGGGAATGCGTGTAGAGAGTATCTTGATAAGCCTCGAAACTACAACTATAGAAGATTGAGAAATCTGCACCGCTCCGTAACGCAACCGCCTGGTGTTTCTCTGGTCCGGCAGTGTTTCGGAATGTGATGTTCACCGCGACGAAGTTAGGTGCTGTCACAGCTGAAATATATATAAAAAAGTCATGTGCACGATTTGTTATTATCGATTGTATCCAAAATATTCATTTTATTTAATGGCTGCATCATCCAACTATCTACTTTTTAAAAATAAACATAATGGTTAGTACGCTCAGTATATTATTAAAGCATCTTGTCCCCTTGTTCACCGCTTTCAATTTTAATCTTTTTGACCTATAGTTGAAAATGCAATAATTAAAGGCAACTATATTCACGTACTCGATATATATAGTATTAAATATCATTGGAAATTTAATTTTAAGATCTCGAGACACTATGATTAATAACATGTGATTGTGTGACGTACCAAATGTGGCGGAGTTGAAAGTGGTCCAACCGTCGACGACGCTTCTGTTTCCGGTGACCACCGTTTGATTGATTCCGTCGCCGATTATCATCATGTACCTTTTGTTCTTAGCGATGGAGATGTACTCTTCGTATATTCCCGCCGTCACGTAGATTAAGAAGAAACCGGCGCTTCCGTCGGTGTTATTTGGCGCCGACGCTATAGCCGCCGTGATGTTGGTGAAGTTCCCGGTTCCGTCTTGGTTCACGGTGACGATATCGCTTATCAAAACCATGCTTCCGTCGTCTCCATCGTCGCCGTCCGCGAGTTTTCTCCTGCTGAGCGACTCGTAAACGGCTTTTGTTTTCTCTGCCATCTTCAACGGTAGAGCTCCGTTACGGAACAGACGGGCCGGCTTAGTGTGAGTGGATGATCCGGATCTCGGATGAGCCCAAGCAAACCCGGCCCGTTTCTTCTTCTTCGGAACCCATCCTTTGGTGAAGAGAGCGAGCGAGACGCCTAAGAGCTTCGTGTCGTTAACGAGAGGCAAAGCGACACCATTCCTTACAGTCCACGTGGCGGAAGAAGAAGCCGCGGTGGTGAGTCCCTCGAGACACGTCTGCTCGTTAGTCAACGCCGCGGAGAGAAGAGTCTGGACGTCGTCGGCTCTCGAAAACGGTAGCGTTTTGAAGGAGGATCTTGCCGACGTGTCGTTAACGGTTTCAAACGACGTCAAGAGATAATCCATCGTTAGCCCGGCGAGAAAACGGCAGTCTTGGAGGGCTCTGATAACGGCAGGTTGAGATATATGAGCGTTGCGTTTGATGTATTTGTCGACGGTGCGAATGAATTTTCGCGACTGGGATAGCGATTTGCGGATAGAGAAGCGGCCGTATTGTTGAACATTGCCTTGGCTATGTGGGAAAACAGATTTGCAGTATTTTGGATCCGGAGTCGTTTTACAGATTGTCGAAGAGTTGGATAGAGTTTGAGAAGAAACGAGGAGAAGTGATTGGGAAAAGAATGATAGTGTGATGAGAAAGAGAATTGGAGATTCCATCGGAAATTTTTATGTGTATAAAAAACTTTAGGTTAAGTGGTTTTATATAGTATAAGTAGGTTGATGATGAATGAGGATGAGGTACGTAGGTCCATTCTTTAAATATTACAGTATATTTTTGTGTATGAAAACTATGATATTGTGTGCGATTATTTGCCTGAGTCAACTCGTTTGGGGGTCTTAAAAACGCGTAGGTTGTTAAGAGTTAGTGATATAATAAATTAATAATCATCCGATACTCTGTCTGTTTATATATATTCAAAGATGCCTAGCTGTTATTGCAGAACCATATCTTCGTTCGATCTTTAAAAATACTTACCATTCATGTATATATATAGTGGTTACCACCCTCGTTTTTTCAAAGAACAATGTGTTATTACTGTGTTTTAGAAATAACCGTTTCCTTTCTTCTATATATACAAATTTTGATTGACATTATAACTACTTTTTAAGAAAATTAACCATTAATTGATCAAAATATGTAACTGTATCTGGGGCAGGTTTATTTGTAAGATTGACTTAATTATTAGGTGCTAATTTATCGTTTATCTTTGTTGCAATGTATACGTTGACAATTTGTTCAATAATTTATCATCTTTTAATAGTATTTTTTATGGAACTAAATTAGCATGCCCGATAAAAGCATATCGATCGTTGGTTCCAAGTCCCAACCTAACAAGATACTAGTATTAGTATAGTACTACCACTCGTTTTAAAATACTACTACAAACTCCAAAGTGTTAGGTTATCTCCAACGGGGGTTTTAGGGAAGAGTTTTAGTGGAAAAGTAGAAAAAAAAAAATCAAAAAGGAAAAAAAAGAAGAAGGGCTCCTCAAAGATCGTCCATCTTGGCTCCGTGATTGTCAATGTGTGGATACTCTAAGTGTGATGGAAGCTATGTGGTGAGTTCTTGGATCTGTTTGTATTCTGTCAGCTACAGGAGCTGTTTGTTTCATGAGACCAAACTCTTGCGGTGGGTAAACGCAAGCTCCAAGCTCGTCAATCTGTACATTGGTTCCTTGACACAACTTCAGTAGTTTCTCAAGAGAGTCCACAAACTCACCGTTATCCTTTGGATTCTCCAGCTTGATCATGCCTGTGATAGCACGGCTAAGCTCTTAATCAATAAGCAAAAGAAGATAGAGTCTTCTTACCGTATAGTGAGACAGAACCCTGCAAAAATCTGAAGCTGGAATCGACAATTTGTTTCACAGAGGATTGTATGGATGAAGAAAGTGTAGTCCCAGTACCAGCCATGCTTCCATGACAATGCAGCAAAAAAACCTTGAAGAGCGTTGAAGTATGACTCCATAGCATCCTTCAGTGCTTCAGCTTGTGGAGGTTCTCCAGTTCATAGCATTCCCGCTATTAATGGAATTGTGTCTAATGTGATGCTTCGGCAATCTGTATTCTCTCAGCTACAGGAGATGTGTCTAATGTGATGCTTTGTCAATCCACCAGTCCTAGTGGAATTGTTAAGTTTGAGGTATAACTACTCATTTCCGTTGTGCATTACTTGATGATTTGAGCTCTGTTGTTATCGAAGGGAGCTGGGAATTTAATCTTGTATTGGATGTGTTTGTTGTTGCAGGGCCGATATGAAGGGAGCTGCTTTTTTTTTATGTTCATCTGTTTAAATAAAGAGTTCATGAGGAAATTCTCTTTTTTGATTCAATGGTGTGTGGCTTTTGTTCTCTGTGCTAAGGTTTTGTTCTTCCTCTTAACTCTTCTTTTTACTCTCTGTTTTTCCTAATTACATGTGATTTATTTGTTGTTTTTTTTTTTCTTTTTTTGGTTTATGTGTGTGGAGAAGGATCCTACAATGGCTCAATGATGGCTTTGACTGATCGTTGTCACTGCATACTCTTCTCTTGGGTACGTCTTCAAGCTTTCTCACGGGTTTTGTTAACATGTGATCATTTTTTGTTTTGGTTTTCATAGTTGTTTCATTGCTAACAGGTGATGCCTTTTTGTCTTTGTTGTTGGTTTCACGATCTATCATTACCTACTTATCATTTTGTTAAGTTGTTGTCTTCGTTTAATTTTTGCACAACAGACAAAGGCAAAAAAGCTGTGAGGGATTGACAAGAAAGGTAAAGTGCTCTTCTTCTCTTTTCTATTTTTTTCGTTATGATTGATGCATGTGACTATGGAAGAGGTACAACATAACATTGTGGGATATTTTTTTTTTTTTTTTTTGGTAAAAGGTTAAATTTTGTACCAAATTTTCTGTTTTTCTGTACAAAAGAAAATAAGAAGCTAGAAAGGAAAGCTAATACAATGGAAATAAAGAGCTAGAAGGGAATTTGGGGAGTCAGTCGATTCTGGCAGCGAGATAAGGCGGTTGCGAATAGTTCGATCCACCTTGGCTTGAAGCGTTGCGGAAGGGGTGGCGACATTGGTGAAGACTCTGGCATTGCGTTCCCGCCACAGAAGGTAGCAAGCGACTTGCAGGACAAGCTTGAGGAGAATAGACAGCTGGGCTTGAGGAGGTTGCCGAGTTTGAGAGATCCAGGTGGACACTGCAGCTAGATCAGTAGGTGGGGAGGGCGAAATCCGTGAAGCAAAAGCCTCCCAAACCTCCTTAGAATACGCACAAGAGAAAAACAGATGTTCATGACTTTCTATCCTAGACGAACAGAGGACACAGTCCGGAGGTATATTCATCCCCCAAGCTAGTAGTCTGTCTCTAGTGGGTAGCCTGCGTTGAAAAGCCAGCCATGTGATAAACGAATATCTCGGAACCGCTGCTTTGAACCAGACCGTCTTACACCAAGGCACTTGCGCAGAGGAAGATCGAAGTAATTCCCAAGTTGCCTTAGAAGAGAATGTGGTTGCGTATGTGTTGGCTGATCGTTTCCAGAGATAGACATCATCCCCTTTGTCATCCTCAGGAGGAGAGATGGTCGTAAGAGTGGCCATAAAATCTTGCTGGGAGACTGATCTAGCAGCAGGTAACCTCCAATCTCCATTCTGAACCGCAGCGACAACTCTTGCACTCAGCTGTATTCTGAGCTGTCGGGGTCCATTCCTCCCAATGAAATCAACTAATGGGCCATGTGCACACCAAGTGTCATGCCAGAAAGATGCCGTTCGTCCATTACCAAGTTCACAACGCATGAGATCCTTGAGAAAGTGTCTGTGTTTTAGCATGTCCCTTACCGTTCTAGGGAGTCTTTGAGAGTCTTCCATGATCCAGAAACTTTTCCGGTGGAAGACGTTGCAATGCAACCAAGCAACCCACAGCGAGCCCGCCTTTGCAAAGAAGTTCCACAACAGTTTCAACTGGAACACGACCTGGAAGTCCTGCAATCTCCTGATGCCTAACCCTCCTTCCGCCTTTGGTTTACAGACATCATCCCACGCCACTCTCGCACCCCGTGCAGACTCAGTCTTATTTTTCTAGAGGAAACCAGCACAATGGGAATCCACCTTCTCGTAGAACTTTTTGGGTAGGGCGAAGACAGAGCTCCAGAAATTCACCATGCCGTAGATCACAGAAGAAATGAGTCTGATCTTACCGGAGAAGGATAAGCTTTTGATAGTCCACGTATGCAGCTTCGATGTTATCCTCTCCAATAAAGGCTGCAGAGTTGCAAAGGAGATCCTCGCGGGGTTGAGTGGCAATCCTAGATACCGAGTGGGAAACGACCCCACTTTAATGCCTGTCAAAGCACTTAAAACATCGACTTGAATCTCCGAGTAGCCCCCAAAGAAGATTTCGGACTTAGCAGGATTCATGTCTAGACCACTAAGTGCCCTGAAGTGGCGCATAACACCAGCAATCCCCGTCAAAGAGTGCCGAGCACCATCCGTGAATACTAATAGGTCATCTGCAAACAGAAGGTGGGTTACCAGGGGTGAGGAACATCGAGGGTGCAACCTGAATGTGCCTGCAGCGGCTGCAACTTCAAGAAGCCTCGATAAGACTTCCATGACCATGATGAAGAAGTAAGGTGAGATGGAGTCACCTTGACGTAAACCCTTTGCCGCTGAGAAAAACCCTGCCAATTCTCCATTAATTGCTATAGAGAACCTTGGCGAAGAAATACATTCTCGAATCCAAGAACAGAACAGAGGAGGAAAAACCTGAGCTTCAAGAACCTTTAACACAAAATCCCAACAGACAATATCAAAGGCTTTCCGGATGTCGACCTTCACCATACAGCTCTTTGGACAACTTGTCTTTTGGTAGTCCCTTACTAGTTCTGAGGCCAGAAGTACATTTTCTCCCAAACTTCGACCTTTCAAGAACGCCGCTTGGTTTGGACTGATGCATTCCAGAAGAACAGGCTTCATTCTGTTGGCGATTACTTTAGATATGACCTTGTAGATCAAATTACAGCAACTAATAGGTCTGAAATCACTCAGCCTGCTTGCCTCAGGAATTTTCGGAATAAGTGCGATGATGGTACAGTTGAGATCTTTGAGCAACCGACCATTACGAAAGAATTCTTGGACTGCAGATATTACCGTGGCTCCTATTATGTCCCATGAAGCTCGAAAGAACTCCACCGGAAACCCATCTGGGCCTGGGCTCTTGTTTAGGGGCATTGCGAACACCACTGCCTTTATTTATTCAGGAGAGACGACCTTCTGTAGGTCCTGAACCTAAGCCTCCGAGCATCGAAAAGGTAATATCCCTCTAAGCTCATCCACTGAGACTGGCGAGACTGGGAGCTCAGTGTTCCCCAGAATACCCTTGAAATAATTTGCTGCATAAGCTTTGATGGCAGAGATATCCGTGATCCTTGTTCCATCCTGATCACACAAGAAGTGAATGTGGTTTCTCGCTGCCCGTTGTGAAACTGACTTGTGAAAGAATGCGGTGTTCCTGTCCCCTAGATGTAGCCACAGTATTCTGGATTTTTAGCGATAGAACTTCTCCTCAGCAGAAATCAGCGTGTGCCAAAGAGTTCGAGCTTCATGCTCCTCCCTAGCAGCTTGAACATCCGAGTTTGATAACAACTGTCTTTGGAGATTTGCAACCTTATCCGCTTGATTCTTAACTCTCAGACTGATGTCACTGTAGTGTCGTTTGTTAAGGAGCCGAAGAACCATCTTTAACTTTCGCACAGCCCTAACAAGTTTGAACTGACAAGTTCCCTGAATTTGAAGTGGATCCCAAGCTTGAGATACTGAGTCTTTGAACTGCGGGTGCTCAATGACATGCTGAAAGAACTTAAAGGGCTTACGAATAGACCTTCGCAAAGCGGGTAGATGGAATAAGCAGGCAGCATGATCAGATTGTAGTGGCTCCAGGAACTCTGCATATGATTCCGGATAAGAGTCTGCCCACGCCTGATTGATGAAAGCATGGTCGATCTTCTTTGAGGTGGGGTTGTCTTCCTGATGGTTCCACCACGTGAAAGGAACCCCTTTGGCTTGCGCCTCAAAGAGCTCAGCTTCCTGAATGGCAAGATTGAAGTCCTCTATGCCTGATGAGTCCACGTCCTGAATAAGATGGTGAGAGTGCTGAGAGGTTTGCAGGATTTGATTGATGTCCCCCACCACTGCCCAAGGAACACGACTGACTGGAGTGTTCGCATTAAGCCAAGATAAATCATCCCAAAGAGGTAGACGCGCTTCTAGCAGATTAAAGCCATAGGCAAAAGATACTGTAATATTTAGACTAAACGACTGAATAAAGAAGCCGCAAGTAATAAGTTGTGAGGAGACATGATACACAACCATAGATACTGAGGGGTCCCAACATACCACGATCCTAGCTGTACTGTGGTGGTCGAAGTTACCAAAAAAATTCCACCCCTGAGGGACTGCTCTAGCAACCCTTCCCGCATTAGCCGATAAAATATGCGTTTCCAAAAATGCTCCAAAAAGTGGCCTATGGATTAAAATCCAATCCTTTGTAAAGTCCTGACGTCTGGTACTATTCAGACCTCTTATATTCCACACAAAAAACATCGATACTTATTAATGTGAAGTTGTTGTGACCTTGCGGCCACTCTTCCTACGACTAACCAGGATAAAGGGTGCTTCAGTTTCTGCTTCTGTCGGACGATCAGGTGACGGCTCAGCTGACCTGACAGAGACGGTCTTCTCCATATTCTCATTCACCTCATTCCTAGGGTCCGACTTATGCTCCTCACCAGCAGAGATAACCAGATCCTCCCTAATCTCTTTAGTCTTGTCCAGCGTCAGTACCTTGTCTCCCAAATCAGGAACTGGCGCAAGATCTGGGCCTGATTTCTGTTCTGGAACTACACCATCAGAGTCTCCTTGGACCACTTCCTCACTCTGTGACGCCACAATCGCAGAGGAAAGGCCACTCTCCTTAACCTTCCACACAAGATGAGGTGGTTTTACATTCGAGGAACTCTTAGACAAACGTCCAAGTGATCGTCCTTGCCTTGAGCGACGATGTAACCTAGGTCTACTCCGCGACCGCAACCTGTTCCTTCTCCGCATTAGCGAGACAATGGTAGCTGTCATCTTGGGACATCGAGTTGTGTCGTGACCGTACGCTCGACACTCAGTGCAACGAGGAGGAAGCCATGGATAAGAGACATCCACTTCCACCTCCCGACCATCAGAGAAACCCGAAATTACCTTTGATGGGAGATCCTTAGTGAGGTCAACTCTAACAAGCACCTTGGCCACTTCAAAATTTTCCTTGCGTTCTGTTTCAGGTGCTAACGCTACAGGCTTACCAACTGCAGTGGCTAGCCTACTGAGACTTTGCCTGTTAAACAACAGATACGGGACTCCGCGGAATTCAACAGCAATAGTCGCTGACGTAATAGGGGGAGATTGAGGTGTAAATTCTGGCGACCAAGGAGAAACAAACATTGGGTGCCCCGCGATATTCCAGACATTGCGGCCCAACAAGATTGCTCTAGTCCGAGGATTTGTAACTCGCAACAGGAAGGCTCCATTCCCTATATTGTGCACGAATATGCGAGGACCAGTCCAATATCTGGAGGGTTACCATGAAATTGAGCAAAGACAAAGTCTTTGAATTCTTCTATGGCAGCTTCTAGATTGTCGTCTGGAATTAGAACAAATGGAACACCAGTGATGTGCACTGTAGGAGATCCCAACTCCTCAAGCTGGGAAGAGTCACCAAACAAATTAGTCCAACGCTTTCCTGGAGTGGAGGAAGTTGGAACAGAGGATACCGCCTGACTAGGAAGCACATGAGGAGAACCAGCGATACCCGGTGATACGTTGCCGGAAGCAGGAGCCTCAACAGCAGCAAGGGAAGGACCAGCTGATACAGGAGGATTGCTCAGATCCAGAGCCGAGGACGAAGCGCCAAGGAGGATGGGATCTGAAGACGAAGGATCCGCAGGGATAGGAGATGGAGAAGAGATCTCTGAAGATTCCAGAGCTTCACCAGCAGCGGTCACGACAGAAGAAATCTCCACGGGGGAGGGGGGAGGGCGAGATTTGGATTTTGGGTGGGAAGGAATCGTCGAGACCATGCGAGCAAACTGAGAAGTACCTGAGAGAGTTGTCCCAGATCGCGAAGAGCCCTTTTTCTTCTTCTTCGTATTTCTTGCCATCGTATTATTCTCATCTACCGGCGTGAGGCCGGTAAACGGCGGCGATTAGGGTTACGAAGCCAATCGCCTTTTTGTCGCTAAGAGGAGACTTTTCCTTTTTGTCTTTGTTTTAATTACGTCTTCGTCGGCTTGTGGGATATTATTACTTCTTGATTATAATGCAGGAAAAGGGTGTGTGTTTACTTACGACGCTGTTGGATCATATGTATGAGGGAGTTGGATACGGTGCTCAAGGTTCTGGCTCCACACTCATCATGCATTTCTTNTTATGATTGATGCATGTGACTATGGAAGAGGTACAACATAACATTGTGGGATATTATTAATTCTTGATTATAATGCAGGAAAAGGGTGTGTGTTTACTTACGACGCTGTTGGATCATATATATGAGGGAGTTGGATACGGTGCTCAAGGTTCTGGCTCCACACTCATCATGCATTTCTTGGACAACCAGCTCAAGTCTCTCTTCTTCTGCTACCTAAACAGGTTTGTCTTCATTTCGTGCTTTGGCTTTACGCACGAGATCCGCTGCGTGAACATGTGATGATATTCGTTGCTGTATATTCAATATTCCCTGATGCTCTCTTTGTTTGAGGTTGGTGTGCCGGTTTATACAGCAAGGACTGATGTAAAAAACCTGCAGATTTGTAGCTAATAAGTAAGTTTGTGTTCTTTTCTTCTTTGATTAATTCTGTCACAGAAAGTTTTCTTCTTTGTTTTAACGTTTCCTATGTTTAAAATTTTATGAAATATAATAATTTTATAAACATATATCTCAAATGCAATACTTTCATATTCTAGTTTAAAGTTTTTTTATTTAAAAAAAAAATTCAAATTAAGAGACTCAAAATTAAAATCCACCATTAGAGGGGAAACTTTTTATTAAAATTCTCAAAGTTCTTATTCTATTAAAATTACATAGTATATTAATTAACAATTTTAAAAAGCCCTAAAATATATCTTCCCATTGGGGTTGCCCTTAGTATTATAGTATTTATTTTTAAAACGGTCCTATGTATTCATACGTACCTGTATTAATTGCCAACGATCTAACGTAAATAGAATTTCACCTGTTTATTAAAATGACTGATGCAAATGAGTCGACGTAAATTAATGAAATTGTAACCGTTGAGCTTTGATGAGCTCATCACTGTCCGCCTTTTTAATTAATTAGTTCTACATAATTTATTTAACTATGACCAGTATAACTTAATTGTGATTTCATATCGAAACTTAAGTTAATTAAAGTACTAGGAGTAGTATAATAATATGTTGTCAGATATATGGCGACGTTGAAATTAATCGTCATGGAACAGAGTTTCAATGGCAGAACGGTCCGAAAACGATAGATTCTTCTGGCGTAGATTTGTAAATCATAAATATGTGGTCGTTGCGTTTCCTTAATTCCAGGTTTCTATCAAATCTTCACAGTTAACACAAACCTAAATTTGTAGGCATATAACTTATTATGGGCTACCGGCCCAACTATTATATTGGACATGAATCCAATCAATGGACTTTCCCAAACTTTTGTGACCAAAGTTCATCTCATTTGTTCTTTAGGATATTAAAAATAAATCATGAATCTTGTCGAATCCGGTGGAAGAGTGATTGTTCGATGATTCCCACGCTTGCAGGAAATACGTAAAGCACATTTTTTAGGGTATAAATAAAACTTTTTTGTTCTGGGCTTATGGCCCTTTAAATGTCGGCGCGGCGACGGCTCTGTTATATAAAGCCCATATCCAAGAAGCCGAATCAAGCGTACGGACAATTACAACTTGTGCAAATATTACAGAAAACTCCTCAATTTAGTTTATGTGTCACGTTATCCACCCGAATTTATTCTTAATTTGGACACAATGCCCACAACTCGCTATTACTGTTTTGATCATTAGTCATTACCACGTAAAATTGACTGGACGATTTATTGATATTTTTTTCTTCTACGTTTTACCATATTTTGATGAAAACTTAAATGTTCCCACTGGATTCGGTATGGGTGAAATGAATGATTACAAAACTTTTACGATTTCGAGATTATGTTAACAATGAGCAAGCAAGATTTTACAAGATCCTTCTTTGTTACACTTACAAAGCCAAGCGAACAACGTGCGAAAAATGTAAATTAACAATGTATGTTTTAATTAGAAAATGACTAAAAACTAATTAACCGGTTTAGCTAGCTCAGCTGAGAGAGAAAAAGTGGAAAGTGAGGACTGAGGAGAGATAAAAACCAAATCTTTTCTCTATATAAAAAGGCTAACGTCCTCTGGTCACATAGCAGCAAGCTTCTTCTTCTGCACACTGTGTATTGATTGGCTAACCAGAGGTCCAGAGCTCTCTCTCTCTCTCTCTCTATCTAGGGTAATGGCTCTCCATCTCTCTGCTTCGTCACTCATCTTCCTTGTCTCTTTCTTCTTGCTTCTCTCCAATGGTTTCTCATCCTCTTCCTCTCGCCGTAGCATCCACCATCGTCGCCACCTCCACAACCACAATTACAAAGACGCTCTCGCAAAGTCTATTCTCTTCTTCGAAGGTCAAAGATCTGGAAAGCTTCCTCCAAAACAGAGGATGACTTGGAGGAGTAACTCTGGTCTCTCTGACGGCTCTGCTCTCAACGTAAATGAACCTTCTTTCTCTTGCTTTTCTGGTGCTTTAATGTACAATGTGAAATGGATTTGCTACATAGTTTTCCATGATTGGTAGCAAAATAGGTTGAAACTCCCCAGAAATATCAAAAGATTCAACCTTTTATGGGGGTTTGATGTTTAGAACTGTATAAAAAAAAATCTCTGTAGCTCTGCTTTCGATGTATAGGTTAAATATCCTCACAAAACAATCAAAAGATTCCACCTTTTTTATGGGTTTGATGCATATTTGAAACCCTAATTTTTGGTATTGCGGTTTTTAGTTCAAAGCGTCTGTCTCTGTCAAAATCATCAAAGTAACAATCTTTATTAGTATATATAACAGAGGTAATGCATATGTCGTCAGACCTGAGTTTTTGTTGGGTTTTGTATGTTTAGTACTCTTCATCTTTATGTGTTTGATTAACAATTTAACATATACAGAAAAGAACACTAATAATTGCTAAATTGTAGGTGGATTTGGTGGGAGGATACTACGATGCAGGGGACAATATGAAGTTTGGTTTTCCAATGGCATTCACAACCACAATGCTCTCATGGAGTTTAATTGAGTTTGGTGGTCTCATGAAATCTGAGTTACCAAACGCTAAAGACGCAGTTCGTTGGGCCACTGACTTTCTCCTCAAAGCCACATCGCATCCTGATACTATTTATGTTCAGGTTCCGTTCTTAACTCAAAGAAAGAAAATCAAAACTTTGGGAAACAGAGTGGTTTAACGTAAGCGTTTTGATAGGTTGGTGATCCTAACATGGACCATGCTTGTTGGGAGAGGCCAGAAGACATGGATACACCAAGAAGTGTGTTTAAAGTCGACAAGAACAATCCTGGTTCTGATATAGCCGGTGAAACCGCTGCCGCTCTTGCCGCTGCGTCGATTGTTTTCCGGAAACGTGACCCTTCTTACTCCAATATCCTCCTCCATCGAGCCATTACGGTAAATAAACTAAAAAGCAAGCATATTTTAATTATGTCATTTCTTTTCAAGTTAGGTTTTGTTAATTAGGTGAAATAATTTTCTTCCAATCAATAATCATGTGGCCTTTGCCATGTCAATCTCGAGCATTAATTATAAATTTTGCTTCTGTGGGTTTTTAAGGTTTTTGCATTTGCGGACAAATACAGAGGACCCTACAGTGCAGGTCTGGCTCCAGAAGTTTGTCCATTCTACTGTTCTTACTCTGGATATCAGGTTTTAAATGTTGCTTTACATTAATTGGCTCTAAATTAAATTTAAAATCGTCACAAAAAAAAACTGAAATAACATTGATGATGTTATTTGGTGTCTTCAGGATGAATTGTTATGGGGAGCTGCTTGGTTACACAAAGCAACAAATAACCCAACATATCTCAATTACATCAAAGCTAATGGTCAAATCCTTGGAGCTGATGAGTTTGATAACATGTTTAGCTGGGATAATAAGCACGTTGGTGCTAGGATTCTTCTCTCCAAGGTGTGAAACCCTAATCAAAAGATTCATAATTGTAGTCCATTGGTTCTTTAAGCTATAGTTTTTTATGAAACACCTTTGTGTTATTTTTGTTTATCAAGGAGTTT
>NC_025698.1:815905-820509 GCF_000633955.1 Camelina sativa | reverse complement strand
AGTTTGAAGCAAATGAAATTACAAAGATGTATGTGTAATGTATAGGTGGGCTATTGTTCAAGTTGGGTGAGAGCAACATGCAATACGTGACGTCTACATCGTTCTTGCTCTTAACCTATGCCAAATACTTAACATCTGCTCGTACCGTTGCTTATTGCGGTGGTTCCGTCGTCACCCCTGCCCGCCTCCGCTCCATAGCCAAGAAACAGGTTCTATTTATAGTAAAATACTAAACTTCTTAACCATCCGAGTGACCGAGTCCAAATCGATCCAAATTTTTATACTGTTAATCGAGTATTGATTGATTCATGTGATTATGTGGCAGGTAGATTATTTACTCGGTGACAACCCGTTGAAGATGTCATACATGGTTGGTTATGGCCCGAAATATCCACGTCGGATTCACCACCGTGGCTCATCTCTCCCATCCGTTGCAGCCCACCCGAGCAAGATCCAATGCCACGACGGATTCTCCATGTTTATCTCCCAATCTCCTAACCCCAACGTTCTAGTCGGTGCAGTCGTTGGTGGTCCAGACCAAAACGACCAATTCCCTGATGAAAGGTCCGACTACGGACGGTCCGAGCCAGCCACTTACATTAACGCCCCGCTTGTTGGAGCTTTGGCTTATCTTGCTCGCTCCTAAGTCCAAACTCTTCTAATCAAGAATAAATCGTTAGTTTAACTGTTGGTTTAATTACAATGTTAATTAGTAGTCATGATTATTATAAACGATCCTCTACGACTGAACGATGTGTTAGATGATGATGTCTTTTCAATGTGATCAGATTTTTATTTTTCTTATTATAATCACGCTAGTTGTCAAATAAGCTCAAAGCAACACACAACAAATATATATGTGAAAAAAAAAAAAAATCCTGTCAAATTTTTAGAAAATAATAAATAATGTCGAAGGATGATGAATTTTTATGGGAAACGAGCAAATTGACCAGAGAGCTGTAGGAGATGGTGCCACCAAGGAGTTTATCAAGGAGATTTGTTTATCAAGGAGTTTCTGATTAAGAAAGTGAAGTCACTTGGAGAATACAAAGAGCATGCTGATAGTTTCATTTGCTCTGTTCTACCAGGAGCCTCCTCTTCCCAATACACCCCAGGTTTATTTTTTTTAATTATAGATTTTGATCACTCATCTTCTCATTTATTCACATATCTGCCCGTAATCTTCTTCTTTTATTAATCTTTACCCCTTCAAGAGTCAAGACTATAGTGAGTGTGTTCCAAAAAGGAGAATCCTCTCTTAGCCATAAATGTGGTTTTAACCTTGAGTATGGCTGTTCCGTTAGTTTTTAGGTCCTTCCAAAATTTTGATTTTTTGAGATCTTACTGAAGTTTAAAGCAAATGAATTTACAAAATTAATAAAAGATGTATGTGTAATGCATAGGTGGGCTATTGTTCAAGTTGGGTGAGAGCAACATGCAATACGTGACAGATCTAATTTCGCGTTTACGTAATTTTTATGGGAAACGATCAATTTAAGCTGTCATAGTCTCTGTTATGACAGATCTAATTTCGCGTTTACGTAATTTATTTTTTGATGAATAGAAGAAACAATTGTGTTTCATAATCTACAGAATTGTTACTGATATTAGTTAATCGCATAATAAGTAACCTAAATCATGATTCCGAAAGAATGTAATTATTAATATCACTTTATTTATAGTAGTGTTTATAAGATAGATTACATACTAGTACTAATTTATTTGTGCCGTTCCGAACATTGCCAATCAACAACAGCCAAAACAATATATATATAGATAATAGATACACATTTATTTAAAAAAAAACAATATTTCACATATATATATACAAATTTTCTTACGTACAAAACATAATTTAGTGGAAGAAACAATTTGTACCAAAATGATTACAATTTTAGATCATTCTCAACCACTTCCGTTTTTCTTATACATCTTTATATATAACTTACCATGAAACTGGATATCGTTACCACCTAAGATAGGAGGGTCAAACATCCGCAAAAGAAGATGGTATCACACAATCTACGAAGACGGTATCACCTCAAACCGTTAGTTTTCTTTTTAAAAAGATTCATATGTAAAAATAGCAATCAAACTAATCCTATAAAAACATCATGAATCCTCCACTGACCTAATCACTTTTAAATTTGTTTACACTTTTTTAAAAGAACATAAAAAAACCAAAAAAAAATAAAGATATTATCACCATGGCTAACGCAAGAAGGTTGGTCGTCAAGGCAAACAATACTACTGTAGGTTCATTGATTCTGATGGCCTTGGTGTTTGGTTCTTGCGTGGCTAATGGTGAATATCTCGGCGGCCGCCGTGGCCTTGCCGCTAATTCCGGTAACCCCACGGTCTATGATATTACTAAGTTTGGAGCTGTAGGAGATGGTGCCACCAATTCTTTCAAGGTAAAAATTTCTTAAATTTTGAAAAACTAGTTTTGAGTTTTTTTCCATCTATTTTTTTTAATCTGGTTATTAATAAAATACAATGTAACATTCTAACGATTCATCCATTAACATGCATGCAGGCGTTTTTGAACACATGGATCCAAGTGTGTAATAGTCCTGTACCAGCAACGCTACTAGTTCCTAAAGGGGATTTTTTGGCTGGTCCAGTTATTTTCGCCGGTCCATGTAAGAGCAAAGTGACCGTCGATGTTCAAGGAACGGTCATCGCTACAACGAGCGGATACGCGACTCCTGAATGGATCTTATTCGAGCGTGTCGACAACGTGCTCCTCACCGGAACTGGTACATTCCACGGTAAAGGTGAAGATGTATGGAAAGCAGATGGATGTGGCAAAAAGGTCCAATGCAATCTTCCTCCAACGGTAAGAATAAATTACTATAGATATATATCATTGACGTTATACATTGGTAAATAATATATCATACGTGTGCATGTACACATGTAGTCTCTCAAATTCAGGAACATGAAAAATGTTGAAATCAGTGGCATAAGCTCGGTGAATGCAAAAGCCTTCCACATGTTCTTAGTAAAAACTGAAAATGTTAAGATCCACAACATTAAGCTTGTCGCCCCTGCTGAAAGTCCCAACACGGATGGTATCCATTTGAGCAATGCAGACCACGTTTCCATCCTCGATAGTACAATAGCAACTGGAGATGATTGTGTCTCAGTGGGCCGTGGCTGCAACAACGTAACCGTGGAACGTGTGGTTTGCGGTCCAGGACACGGTTTAAGTATCGGTAGTCTTGGTAAGTACAAGCACGAGGAAGACGTGAGCGGAATCCACGTTAACAACTGCACAATGATAGAGACAGACAATGGACTTAGGATCAAGACCTGGGGTGGTTCAGATCCAAGCAAAGTTGTGGACGTTAAGTTTGAAAATATCATCATGCAAAGTGTTAAGAACCCAATCATCATTGATCAAAACTACGGTTCAAGAGGCGGCGTAAGTATATATATAATATTGAAATAGCCCAAGCTAAAATTTATGATATTCCCTTGAATTACAAGATTTTTGTGTGTGTGTCTTGTAGGATTCACGAGTTGAGATAACAGATGTGTTGTTCAAGAACGTAAGAGGAACAACAATTACACATGATATTGTTCAGATAATGTGTAGCAAATCAGTGCCATGCAAAGGAGTCAACGTTGTTGATGTGAACTTGGCCTACGTAGGCAAGCCAGGAGGAGAGAAAAAATCGTCTGCAGGCGGTTTAGTCGGAGCTTTTTGCGACAACGCCAATGTTATCTTCGGTGGAAAACTTAGCTTTCCTATGTGTCCCAAATAAGTTTTTTGATATAAAAAAAAATTATTAATTAAAAAAAAAAACTCAAAAGTTTCCACAAACATTATTTTGTTTTGTTTGTGAGTTACGTTAGTTCGGGAATTTATCAACAAAAATTAATCATCGGACCTTTGATAATGTTTTCCCTGATTTGTTTTTGTTTTTGAAGTTTCTTGGATTGTATAATAAACAGATCCTTCAGCTGGGTTGGTTGTTGCTAAAGCGTTTTAGTTGTTAGGAATTTGGTCTATGAGAATTAGTGTATACATCCATCGAACATAAATAAAATTGTTCTATTTAAAGGCATTCAACAGAATATATATAAAAAAAAAATTATCAACTAGTTGAATTACATTAAGCTCTCTTTCTTTCTATAAAATAGACTTTTTCTTTTTTTTTTTGCTTAAATTAGTTGTGAAAATTGAAAAGAAATAATTATTACTTGGAGGTTAACTTCAATAGTAACAAGCCATGCTATTGAGATATTGATTTCTCCATCTCACGAAGCTAATAATGTGACTAATCTTCGATGATTCACACACACCAATCATTTTTTTGGTGGATTGTAAAGGTACGAAGAATCTCTCCACCTCCATACATTCATATATAACCATCAAAGGATTGATTAGTAGTAATGAGAAAATAAAATATAGTAATATATAGAACCATCAAAAGATTAGTAATGAGAAAATAAAATATAGTTTTTACATTGAGAATACAAAATATCGAACACAAATCTTTGGCTAAAAACATCACAAGGTATAGTATTTAAGTATTTAACCATACCAACAACGACGGTCAAAATCGTAGCCAAGTAGATTATCTCATTTTTTTTTT